>NW_017674549.1:0-4074 GCF_001879085.1 Nicotiana attenuata
TCCTCGAGCATCCCCTGGCCGAGCAAACATGTCAGTCATATAGTTCATTCTATTGGGATGGTGAAAGGCTATATGATCGTTCCACGGCCTTCGCGGAAGCTCTTGACGGTATCGTCCCTTTTGGAGATGTTTTGTAAGCCAGAGTTGGAGTAATAAGTTGCATCCCTCGAAATGACTGGCCCCTCGTTGATAATTTTCCAAAGCTCGGTAGATCTCAGCAACAATCATGGGCACTATGCTGAAAAGTTGCCCTTCAATCCCCTCCATTAGTGTCTTGGTGACCATGGCTAGTCTGGTATGGATCCTAGCCTTCTTCATGGGAAACACTATCATTCCCAAGAAGCAGAACATGAAGACGAAAACTCTCCTGTGGATATTCCCCAATGAGGTGAGGGTGAATTCGTCTGGATAGGTGCGGTAGGACTTGCTATGACCGTACCTCTCATACAGGTAGTCGAAAGGAACATAGGAGTCCTTCAAACAAGTCAAATCTGAATTTTTCTTCAACCCCATCATTTTGAAGAAACCTTTACCCTTGCGGTTTTCTGGCATGAGCAAACCCGGAGTCTCCCAAGGAATACCGGCTAACCCTCCTATTTCCTCGAGCAGCGGGGTCATTTTAAGGTCCCCAAATCGAAATACCGATCTATCACTGTCCCAGAATAAGGTCGCAGCCTCTATGATTTTGTTGTCCGGCTGAATTTCCAAAAGAGAGGGTAAGTTTCCCAAATACTTGAGGACGAGAGTCTGGTCACTGGCATGAAGGTCCTCCCACCATCTTAGCAACCTCGGGTGAATATTGGTTACCATGCCGAATGTGGGGACTTCGTGCCTCATTTTCTGCAAAACAAAGCGTTAGTCCCTTACCCCCGCCGGACTCGACTATTTAAATCAATAATTGGCATAAACAACATTTAGTTCTCCAAATAAATGCACAGAGTATGGTGTTGTCCGTTTGGGTCCCAGGGGAACCCAGTGGACTTTGGATAAGGCCATCTTAAAGAGTCATTATGTGGAAAACATAACTGACTCGACTAGGTTTGACAGTGATGCATGAACACTTAAATAGAATAAGGTTTCTTTGGGGTGCTAGACCGGTACCCTTGAGCGGACAACTCAAGAGGGAAAGGCACGGAACCGTCGACTGCACCGCTGATCTACTAGTTTTACCGCAAATACGCCTTTGCCAAAATTTAGGGGGTAATAATATTGGAAGAGCGCAACCACTCATCAAGCGTTGCTATGGTATTTGTTTGGCACGAGTGGAATATGATATTGAAAAATGCAATTAAAAAAAATGAAAC
The DNA here is from genome assembly GCF_001879085.1 of Nicotiana attenuata. Classification (NCBI taxonomy): domain Eukaryota; kingdom Viridiplantae; phylum Streptophyta; class Magnoliopsida; order Solanales; family Solanaceae; genus Nicotiana; species Nicotiana attenuata. Next base: position 1,305 of record NW_017674549.1, read on the forward strand.
AAATTGCCACGTATTTTCACGTTCATAATGATTACAATAATTGCTCGGAAATTACAACGGTATTGAAGAAAAACAGTAAATGAAAGCGTTAAAGAAAAAAAAAAGGAAACAAAAAGACAAGTCAGTTTCGAATAAAGATATTAAATAAAGCAATAAAAGAAAACAATAAAGTCACATATAACATGAAGTGGTAAAAGCCTAAAGAATATCCCCAGCAGAGTCGCCATGATGTCGACACCCCCTTTTTCTCGCGAAATCGGGTTTACGACATTCAGGAAGACAACTCTATTCCCGTTTGGGAATTGGGTTTTTGGAATTGAAGAGTCGCCACTTAATGATTGAGTGCATTAGGACATTAAGAAGGGTTTTGAATTGGAAAACCAGAGTTCGGGTAAGGGCTAGAAATTATCTCGAGGAGAAGGTGTTAGGCACCCCTCAAGATCCACTAGTATGGTTCCCGGCCATGCTATGTTGTGACTTTAATGTAAACAAGTATGCAAATAAATTTACACGTAAGGGTTGCTAACAAGCATGTTGGAATTTATAAACAAAGAAGGAAAAGGGATAATGCAGTAAAAAAAAATAAAGGGGAGTTTTGGGTAATTGAAAAGACAGAATTTATTGATATTAAACAAAGTAACATAGGGCAAGGGGTCCTAGGTTTATAAATCACATGGATTATCCACACAACACCGGTAACCAATCGTACGCGTAGTGTTATCGTGTGATCATCATCTCCATATCTACCCTTCCCACCCCGATAAGGTATTAAGCGCGAAATGGTGTCGTTACCTACAGCGTGCTATTACCCGTCCCACCTATCAGTCCTAGAGGCTTTAAGACCACTAATCCTAAAGGGAGGGAGCTTGGCTTTTTAGAGGTTCAAAAGGTTAAAATACTAAGGCGTCAGGCAAAACACATAAGACAGTTATGGGAGCACAAAAGCAATTAAGGCTCAGACAAACCTCCTTTAATCTCAGAAATCATGTAGTTTAGCACGTCTTACATATACTGATTAGGTCCAAATTATGCTTAACGTTAAGCAGGCTGGTTCATTATTATTTTGACCTATAACTGTTTGCCTAATGATAGTTGCAAAAATGCAGAATCTTAAAGACATGGTTCCTACATGCGGAATTCTTATGAGCAGGATATCTATATAATATGCAGAGTTCTTATGAGCATGATTTCTATATATATGAAAGTGCAGAATTCCTATGAGCATGGTTTCTACATATGAAAGTGCAGAATTCCTATGAGCATGGTTTCTACATATGAAAGAGCAGAATTCCTATAAGCATGATTTCTATATGTGAAAGTGCAGAAATTCAAAGAAAAACTCCTATAGGCAGGATATCTACCCTTATGCATACACAGATAACACTCCCCTTTCTACTAAAACCCCATAAGTTATTACAAAATTTATTACAGACCAACTGAATCAAACAGAAAATAAAATTACATTAGAGCTTTTAAGCTGCATCCAAGGAGCCTAATTCAGACCCAAGGTCTAACAACATGATATGAGCCAACTGTCGGGATCAAGTTCCAAGGCCTTTCTCTTATCTGGAATATGTCAAAGTTCCAAGGAGTTTCAAGAACTCCAGGCAATGCTTACACCCAGATATCATTACAGAACTGAATTAAAGTGCAGTGTGCAAGGGTCAGCCCTCCAATGTCCAAGTTCAGGGAGAACTCAAGGTCCCAAGGCAAGGCTCATTGGAGGGGGGCAGAACTTAGAATCTAGGAATAAGTGTAAGTGAAATAGAGGGAATTAAGGGATGCCAAGGCAAGCTAGTGGTCATGCCCAGCAACATAGAATGCTGGCACACCCCTGACTAGCCCACTAGCCAAACATTGGAGAGTCAGGACCTATTGAAGGTCAAACCATGGCCTGGGCAGTAATTGGTGTGAGCGCGTGATTTTTGCCCTATATATGAATTATTCCCAAAAATTCAAACAAAATAATTGTTATTTCATTATTTTACGCTTGTGAATTTTGTGGTATTTTCTGTTAATTGTTTGCATTTTATTTGTGCATTTTAATTCATATGAAAAATATAAAAAATACATGTGGCATGTGCATTTAGGATTTAATTTCGTATTTTAGGACTTATTAGGGGTTAAGTTGTTTTTAGAACATAATATAAAGAAAATGGCAAGAATAGTCCATTTTTGCATTTTTAATTGTCAATTGTTGAATTTGTCATGATTTTACTTTTAAATAGAATTTAATCAATTTTGTAGGAAATTAGCTTAATAAATTAGGTTTTAATTTTTGTATTCTAATAAAATCAGAAAATACAATATGAAATACAAAAACAAAATAAATAAATGAAAACAAAAAAGGAAATAAAAGAAAAGATTGAAAGGAAAGTCTTAATGAAAGGCCCAGATTGGGCCATTTTTGTTCCAATTCCGTCCATGCCCAAGTGCCCAACTCAAATGCACACCTGTCTGACCAGCCCGGTACCCCTTTTACCCGGTCCAGTCCAAAGAGGCGCCAAACGACATCGTTCCTGGCCTAAATCATGGTCGTTGATTGTTAATCTAACAGATGAGAGCATCCTAGGTTAGGGAGTATATAATTGTCCGAAGGCCTACCACCCCCCACCCCCCTCCTTTTTCTCGTCCCTTTCCACACCCCAAATCAGAGAACTCTCTCAAAACCCTAGCCCCGCCGCCCTGATTTCCCCATCGCCGGTAATGGCGGCTCACCTCCAAATGCCACCAAAATAACACCATGAACTCCCCTTCTCCTCCTCTATCC
>NW_017674549.1:5474-92933 GCF_001879085.1 Nicotiana attenuata
CTTGAGGATACAATTAGTTTAGAAATGTGCAGCCTTCTGATTTCAGTGCATGTGAATTGTTTAAACTTGGACTGTTTAACTAGTATTATTTCTGTTGTTTAAATTTGTAATGGACTGTTATATAGACTGTTAAGTTGGGTCAATTCACTCCTATGAGTATGTGAACTCTCTAGTTAGTAATTTTAATTTGGTTTAACATTTGGTTTAATATGTTACTAGTATAGTATAGTGTAGTGTGATGTAGTTTCAAATTTCAGTAATGTTAAAAACTAGTTCATACTTCAGTTGATTTTAACAGTCCAGTTTTTTTTTATTTTAAATCAGGGATTACGCTGTAGTAGAGTAACATTAGTCTGGATTAGTTTTAAAATAGTTGATGTGTTCAAAGTTTGGGTGTCGTTGATTCATTCATGCAGAAGGTTAAGTGAAATCAATTAAGCCAAAGTCGGGTTCCTGCTTCCCAGTTGATTGTCAATTTTAATAAAATCTGAGAGTCCATTAGTAGAACAAAACAAGTAAGGTAAAATAAGTAGATTCAAAAATGATTTGTATAATCAGAGGTAGGCTCAATATAATTGCACAAAATAGATAATCAGTCTTGGGGTTGATTAGGCCTTTTGGACCTACAATTTGGCGTGACTTTGTTTTCGCCAGGGCTCGATCTTGGAGCCGTGTTTTTCAGCTGCAACTGGATGTTAAAAATCCCGGGCTGGCCTTTAAGGCCCAAAAATTGCTATAAGTCACAATTCTTTAAATTATATTAGGCATATGGGGTACTAATTCGCAAATGTAAATTTGGGTCTCAAATTAGGTGGCGGGTTCAAATTAAAAGGGTCCTCCCTTTTGTTTGAGTTCGGACTTGAATTTGAGGCTTGAATTTACATGCCAATTAATTAGCCCGTTTAGAGACAAATAGTAAATAGAAATCAATAGTTACTTTAGGATTGGCCTTTAAATAAAAGTGGGACGAGCCTCGCCAAATAAAAATGCATAAATTGCGGGGCCCTCATTAAATGCTTTATTAAAAATATTTTAGAAATTCGGGACATGCCATTTAGCAAATTTTCATGGCTTCCCGCAAAGTTAATAAGATGCTAGCCACTTTAGGCGCGCTTTTAATAATTTTACCTTCTTAAATACGGGTGTGCATTTCATGCGACCCAAATCCAAATCCCAAAACGTTGAATAAGAGGTGTCGAGGATCCGGGTGCATTTCATGTGAGGTGATCCAAAAACACGCTCTTAAACGGCGTTCACTTTCATAAAAGAACTAACTAAAAGCGGTTAAACAAATTTTTTAAAATCGCACCATAGGATGACATGTATTAAAACCAGACTTTAGCCAAATATAGCAGTTGAGTGACCGTGCTAGAACCACGGAACTCGGGAGTGCCTAACCCCTTCTCCCGGGTTAACAGAATTCCTTAACCGGATTTCTGGTTCGCGGCTGTTAAACAGAGTCAAACCCTTTCCTCGATTTGGTATTCAAACCGGTGACTTGGGACACCATAAATCTCCCAAGTGGCGACTCTGAATCTCCTAATAAACGAATCCCGTTTCGATTGTCCTTTAATTGGAAAAACTCCCTTTATTATACCCTTCCGGGGGTGTAGTAGCGAAAAAGGAGGTGTGACAGCTCTGAATGAGAAACATAAAAAATGAATTTTGCTTTTAGAAATAGTGTATTTGCCAACAAAAACATAGAGTCCTATTTTCAAAATAGTTAGGTTTATTTGCCCGAACTACGCTGGTTTGATTCTCACCGGATGTGAGATACGTAGGCAACCCTCATCGGGTCCAACCTCCCCTTTGCAAAAATAGCCAAAAATACCAAGACTTTAACTTTTTGTCAAAATAAGTCGGGTGACGCTATTCTTGTCAAAAATAAGCCGAATGTCCCCAAAAGGGCGCCGGAAGGCCGTTTTTGCAAGAACAGCCACCCTGAGTCATTTTTAAATGGTTTGTGGGCACAGCCTTAAAATCTTCCTCCTAGAAGTGCTGAAAGGCCGTATTTGCAAATCCAAGTCCTGTTTTCTAAATAAAGACTTTTTGCATAAATAGACTTTTTTCAAAATAAGTCATTAAAATTCCCTAATAAATGTGCAGGATGGATTCAAGTAACATCGAAACCTTCTCAGTCCTGAGCGAGATCCCTTTGGAACTTCACATGTGGTGGCATGATTTGGGAAAAGGAAGCAGAGATACCGTGGTCAAAAGTTTGGGTGGTCTCGTTGATTTGCTGAACATCAAACCAAGGAAAGGTATTATTGAGGCATTGATACCATTCTGGGATCCGACCCGTAACGTATTCCGGTTTTCAGATTTTGAACTCACACCTACATTAGAAGAAATCGCCGGATATGCCGGTCTCAACGGGAACCTCCGTGGTAGATACCCATTGGCCCCACGACCGGTAACCCTTCATAGGTTCTTGGATTTATTGAACATCAGCCGGGATATTCAAGACCCGCATCTGGCGGAAGGGTGTTGTACATTGCATTTCTTATATCACCGGTATGGTAACCCCAAAGGTTTCGAGAGACCTAACACAGGATTGACACATGCTGGAAATAAATACAAATGGGAAGCCCGATGGGGATTAGCCTTCATGGTGGCCTTTTTGGGAGTGGTGATTTGTCCAAGAAAGGACAGTCACATAGACCTTGGCTTGGTAGGGATGCTAGATGTTGCCATGAAAAAACCTACTAGCACGGTGGTTCCCCTGATTGTAGCAGAAACGTACCGAGCTTTGACCAAATGTCGGGAAGGGGAGAAATTCTTTCAAGGTTGCAATTTGCTCTTACAATTGTGGATACAGGAACACCTCTGTCACCGCACAGGCTATATGAACTACGGTTTGACTGGATTGAGTTGTATTGCAGAATTCGAGACGGTGACAGGTATTGAATTCCCTGAGGGTACTTAGGCCTGGTCGTCATGCTTAAGATCCTTGACCGGAGATAAAGTTGAATGGGCTTATGGATGGCTTCCTGCTACTGAAGTTGTATACACATCAGCAGAGGTCTCTTATATTCTTTTGATGGGTATTCAAAGCATACAGCCTTATGCTCCTTACCGAGTTTTGCGGCAATTTGGAAGATTCTAGACAGTGCACAATGATGAAGATCTGAGTGAGCAAGTCATCGAGTTAGGCCCGAAAGCTGCATTCCCTGAAGGCAGAATTCGAAAGATTTGGAATGAGTGCAGGTACCTTGAACCCAAGACTATAGTACAGGACCGAGCCAACGGTGAGGTAGATCCCAAATACTTGGTCTGGTTTGGTAAGAGATTTCANCGGCCCCAGTTGATTTTTGTTTTTAGATAAAAGTGTCTGAAAATAACACTAACCCTAAAAAAACATAAGTCGCCTTCCTCGTACACTCTCTGTATCTCGCCGGAGCCGCCGCCGCCGGCGAACGCCATCGCCACCAATCCGCCCCAAATTAACACCCCTTGTTCCCCTTCTCATCCTCCATCCAAATCCGTCAATGGCTCCCTTCGAATCTTGTCCTAAGGCCTCGAATATCCGTTTGAAATATCTCCGGCCATGATACCACTTCCTCCAAATTACACCACAACACCTCCTCGTCATCCTCGTCACAAATCCGCCCTTCACTTCCCCCAAATCCCCGTCAAATTTGTCAAATAACCCAAACCCTAGGCGCCGCCTCCGCCGCCCACGGCGGCAGCCGCCTTCCAAACTTGTTACACCCTATACTCCTCTTATCTTCCTCTTCACGAGCCCCCAATTGGATTCCTTCAAATATCGCTGGAATTGCCCGAATTTTAGATCACAAAGCAGCAGAACCCTAGAACTTCATAGGTGAGTTTTCTTTTTCTTTTTATTTAAATTAGTTTTTCCTCCACGACCGTCATTTTTTCCTGATTAATTAATTTAGGTTTTGTTCTTTTCGTTTTGTTTGACAATCCGTCTAGAATCAGTAATTGAATTCGTTTTCCTTTGTTCTTATTTGTTCGTTTTCATGTTTGTTTGAGTTCTAATTAACTGATAGTCAATAGCACGAATTTATTCTTTTAATTCTGTCATTAGTTTAGATGAAGTTCTTGTTCAGTGTTCTAGGTTCATTTTAAGTTTGTTCTGATTGTTCTTCTTCATTTGATTAAGTTTTCTCCATGTTAATTGATGCTTGATTTTGTGCTTGGTTTGGGTAGTTCGTGACTGTTAATGATAATTTGACATTAATTTCAATTTCATTTGAATTGCTGTTTGGTTTAGTAAATAAATTCAGTTTGGGTTAACAGCTAGTTAAAATTAATTGCCATGCTTTGATTAGCTAGCTCGAATGATTAGTTTAATTTTAGGATTGGTTTAGACTTAGCTGAATTTTTTAGCTCCTTTTAAACACTTAACCATAGTTATTTGACTAAGGTAAGAAGGATAGGGGTTAGTTTGACCAGATTTAGTAATTTCAGACTAGTAAAAGGGTAGTTCAGGAAATTTCATTCAGGGAATCTAGTAATAACTGAAATAAAACTTCCTAGAAGCTTCTAGATGGGGTTCCTTGGTAAAATATCAGGCATTAAGTGTACTAACTTGAGTAACAAGCCAATAACTAAGGGACTATGTGGGTAAAACTGAAATTTAAAAAGAGGGACAGAAAATAGAAAATCTGAGGTTGGCCCTCATTTTGCCTATAAAAAGGCATACCAATGCCTTAGAGAACAAGTTTGAGAATCTGAAAATCCCCCACAAATTCCCACAAGTCTTCACAAGCTGAAGATTTGAATTTCAATTCAAAACTCTAGATCTAGATCTTCAAAAAACCAAAAACCAAAAAAAAAAACAGAAAATTCAAAAATAAACAACACTGTGATTGTGGTGATTGCTTTACATCTTCTAGTTCGAAATCTGATTGTTGAAAGTTTCAAAGTGCTCCTGGTTTAATTTCGAGTCTTTGTGGGTTCAATTGAGCTGTTTTTGGTCTTCTATTGGGTGCTATACCTCTGTAGTTTATTCCTGGTTTATTTTGAGAAGCTGTTTGGTTCGAAAATCACTCGTATTGTTGCTGTGTTGCTGCTGCCTTGTTAACTGCTGATCCTGCCCTATTAACGCTCATATTTCCTTTTCTTCATCCCTCCAGGTACACACCTGAATCTGCACTGATGTAACCTTGCGTTGGAGTTGAAAACTTTAAAAAAAATGTTTCTAGATCCAAGCTCGTTTGATTTCCTTTCTATTTGTAGCTCAAAATAGATATTAATTGATACATGTGTTGTTTAGTATAGTTTGTTCGTATATGCCTATTCTGTTTTGCTTAGGTATACATTAGCCTTCATGTTAAGTCGTTTAGTAGCAATAGTTAGAACTTGACAATTGGGACTCTTGATGCTTTGTGTAGCTGGACTGTATAATTGGACTGGATTTTATAATTGGACTGAAGAAGTGGAGTGTTGGAGACTCCTTGGCTGAAGCTTTTTGTCTAATGTTAGCCATAATACAGTTTGACCTCACATATTAGTTCAGTTTTATGTTGAACCTGTTACCAGTTTGAGATTGATTCTGAAACCATAAACATGCATCTGTGACTGATAATAAATGTGCAAGTTGTTATGAGAAGTGTTAGGTACGTTTAATTCAGGTGTAGCTGTTATGTCCATGTAAAGTTAAATTCAAATGAGCTACTAATTCGAAACTGGGTTACAGAATGGATTATCTGTTCATATTAGTACGTATGCAAGAAATAGCTTAACAGTCATTTACAGGTTTAAGTCATACGAAAGTCCATGGAATGTATTGATTNTCGCACAGGCTATATGAACTGCGGTTTGACTGGATTGAGTTGTATCGCAGAATTTGAGACCCGGGTGACAGGTATCGAATTCCCTGAGGGTACTGAGGCTTGGTCGTCATGCTTAAGATCCTTGACCGCAGATAAAGTTGAATGGGCTTATGGATGGCTCCCTGCTACTGAAGCTGTATACACCTCAGCGGAGGTCCCTTATATTCTTTTGATGGGTATTCGAAGCATACAGCCTTATGCTCCTTACCGAGTTCTGCGGCAATTTGGAAGATTCCAGACAGTGCACAACGATGAAGATCTGAGTGAGCAAGTCATCGAGTTAGGCCCGAAAGCTGCATTCCCTGAAGGCAGAATCCGAAAGATTTGGAATGAGTGCAGTTACCTTGAACCCAAGACTGTAGTACAGGACCGAGCCAAGGGTGAGGTAGATCCCAAATACTTGGTCTGGTTTGGTAAGAGATTCCAGATTCCCGAGAGACCCGCCAAAAGGCCACATGTGCAACAATTCACTAACGAGTCTCAGGTGCAGTGGGATTGGTTAGCTAAGGAAAAAGAGTATAAGGCCCAAATAGGAGCACTAGAAAAACAGGTTCGAGAACTCCGGTTTAAAAACACTTTGCAAGCCGCAGCCGACGAAGGTGATAAGAAGAAATTGGCCCAGGAGAATGAAGCTCTCAAAGCCCAAATTCAGCAAATGAAAATAGATGCCAGGAATCGGGAAAGAAGTCTATCCGACGAGAGATTGATAAAAGGTTTGAAGAAACAAGTTCTGGACTGTCAGGAGGAATTGGAAAAATCCGAGGGAAGCATGGCAAAGCTTCGGGCACAATGGGCAAAGAAGACCGAGGAAAGGGCCCAGTTTGTACAAAAAATGAAGAAGAACTATGAGGGAACCATTGCTAACATGAAAAGAAAAATGAATACTCTTGAAGAAAAGGCCGCTCGGCAGAACAAAGAATTTCGGGCCGAGAGAGAACAGTGTTATGGGTTAATCGATGAGATGGAAAAGGAAATAAAGTTGTTACAAGACCTTCACCTCCAGGATTCTCAGGTACTAGAGGCTCGTACTCAGCAGATAAGTCGGCTCCTCCAAGAAAAAAGGCCAAATCAGGGAAAGAATCAGAAACATTGCCAATTACATTGTCATGAAGTGCCAAGCTGGTGAGCGGATGGGTCGTACCACGTTCTTTGCTTCCGTGATGACATTCGTTCGCCAGGTCATGAATGATCTGGATCAGTTGCAAAAGGGTCTCGCACGCAGGCCTGCGGCGATGCCGAGAGATGCCCCGCGGGCCCCAGGATTTGAAGCTTTGATGTATTCCTAGATAATCAAGTCTGTATTTCTGCTTTTGAGTCTGGTTTTTATACTTCTCTTTTCCGGAGAAAAAAAAAAACACAAATAGTTTAGTAGCTTTGTAATCGCAGTTGTTATTAATGAAAATTTGAAAAATTCCCGAAAAATTATTTCTTTATTTCTTGCATTTATTTTTCGCATTTATTTGCAAGAACTACGCTTGGTCTGATTCACGCGGGGTCGTGATACGTAGGCAATCTCCATAGGATTCGACCGTAACTAAAAAAAAGAAAAAGAAAAGAAGAAAGAGATGGTGAAATTACGGGATGTGAGGAAAGAGAGGAAAGGAAAAAGTGATAATTAGAAGGAACAAATGAAGGAAAAATGAGCAAGCAAGTGCTAGAAAAGCAAAGAAAAGAGAGGTTGAAATGAACAAATTAGGATGATGCCAAATGACCTTTGTACCCTCGAAGTCATTTTAGAACCGATAACTGTGGCTAGGTGCATTTCACGTAAAGTGAGATTATCTTATGTTAAATGCCCTAAAGCTAACGTGATGGCTTCATTTTGTCATACTCATAGCAGAATGGTGGTTGGTTTGTGGTTTTTAAAGTGGTAACTCTTCTCTACAACACGGAGTCAAAAGGCAATGGCAGACAACAACAGAGTGGGGTTGGTTGATAAGGGTGCCCGAAAGCAATTTTTCAGACCCATATGCGAAAGGCTTTGATCCTGCTGTTCGATGCATGTACCACTCTAAAGTCCGGGGACATAGCATTGAAGATTGTCGCTCTTTGAAAAGGGAAATAGAAATAATGATTCAAGAAGGGGTAGTTGTGGTCAATGACAGTGACAGGGAGCATGCGAATCCTCTTGGGAACTTGTTGATTAAAGTTGATAATGGTCTTGGCAGTATTGATGCGAAACTCAGTAGCTAAGATGTCGTGCTTGGTAATTGGGAAGACGCTCCATTTCTTGGTCAGCCGGAGTGGAATTTTGGTGGTTTATTTTGTTGTCATTTCTGTTGTCCGGGTTATTCCAGGGTTGTAATCCGGATATTGTCTTGTGACTCAAACCCTTCTATCCTTTCATTTTGTCTTGTTTGTCTCGTCGTAGTAGCTTGTGTAGTGCTGTTTAGGTTTGTTCAAGGGTTGTAACTCTAGTCTAGTTTGCTTGTTTCGTTGTTTAAACCCTTTCACCGTCAGTCTAATGCAATTATCTGTTTCCTGCCATTTCTAGTCATTTTGTTTAGTTTTCTTCTCCTTTTACAATTCTTTTCTTGCTGGTTCTGGTGACATGACATGCATGCATAATTCTCAGCCTGGTTTTAAAAGACAGTTTAGCAATGAAGCAATGAAACAATTTTGAAGATGATAGGGACACTTGAGGGAAATAAGAATAAATTTGGATATTTTGAGATCATTTGAAGCCCGAACCATGTGAAACCGGGGAAGGTAAAATATAAAGAAACACTATTGAAACGCATCCTGCCGCATCAGGTTGAAGCTAAAGGCAGGTTTGTCCCAAATTGATAGGGGCCGGTCGTGGTAAGGAAAGTGAGAGTGTTGTCCAATGGCGCTTTATATTTGACAGATGTGGAAGGAAAATGTGTAGAAATGGCTATCAACTCTGTCGCAGTCAAGCGATACTATGTATGATTTCTTGATTTAATTGTACTTTATTGTATTTGGCATATTTTTGAGATTGAAATGACGAAGGCATTTTGTTCTGCTATCCAAACACTTTATCCTTTGTTACCCCTCTTGAGCCTCATTTACTTTCTTTCGTACCCCTCTTTCGGAATCAATAACAACTCGGAAGTTCGAGCAAGGCAAAACAGTGAAGAAATAAGAAACCACAGTCCAACGGAAAGGATAAAAAAAAGAAAAAAAAAAAGAGAAAAAGAAAAAAAAAGAAAAAAAAGAAAAGAAGAAAAGAAAAAGAAGAAAAGAAAATGAAGAAAAGCAAAAAGAAATGAAAAGAAGAATGAAAAGGAAAAACGAAAGAAAAATGAAAAAGAAGAAAAGAAGGTGGAAGAAAAGGAAAGATTGCAACAGCAAAGTAATTCCTATTACCTGAACTACGTTTGACTTGATCCCGAAAGGGTACGTAGGCAGCCTCTCTTTGGGGTTCAGTCACACCAAAATAAAAATCCAAAAGTCCCCACGAAAGGAACTGGGGAAGCAGTTATGGTTGTGCAAGAAAGTGATTCCGAAAGTTGTTGTTGTGAACCCATAATTGAATATTTTTTGAGCCTTTTATACCCTTTCTTTCTAGCCCTATCCAAAAGCCTGCATTGCGGTCCAAAGAAAGACCTTTTGATCAATCTTCAGGAAGTGCCAATACGAGCGAGTAAAAGTGATCCACGTCAGGGGCAACACTCCGGTACAAGAGAAATAATGAAAATGAGAGAGTCTTATCGGTGAAAACCCTCACGGGCACCATAAGGCGAAGTGAGTTGAGAGAAATCAAAATGAGAGAGTCTTATCGGTGAAAACCCTCACGGGCACCGTAAGGCAAAGGTGAGTTTTCAGGCAAAAGAGACATGTCCGTGGTCAGAGATGCTCAGGATATTGCAAGCCGAGCAAGGTTTGGGTTTGGATAAAAAAAAACAGGTTGTGAAAGTCCGGAACAGTGAATGCGGCGATCGAAAGTTGATGGGTTAGACAGACTGGGCTGATTAATCCAAAATGCATGGCGTGCTCAACGATACCAGTTGTTCCACTCAGATAAGTCTCATTCTTTCTTCATTACAAGTCATCCGTTCTCAGATTCTCTTTATCTTTAACCCTTGAGGTCATTGCATTTCATTCTTGTGAGGTCTATCTCTAGGATGTTTCAGTGTCAGTTCTGTTCGAAACAAAGGAGGGAATATCAAAGCTAACTACCAGCGTCCTAGTTGCACAGATAGGGCCAGAGTACATCAAAGATGGACAAAAGCAAAGGAAGTCATAAAGGACCACTGGAAGAAGTGAAATACCCAAAGAGGGGTCGGAAACACAAAAACAACAATATGGGATAGAACATTCGGGTCATCAGAGTCAAGGGTTGAAATTCGGTCAAGAATTCAAGGAGTTCAAGGCAAGGCCAGGAAAGCGGGACGGAGTGAAGCCCAGCAGCAGGGATGTACCTAGCAAGAATGCCAGCAACTAGCCACTATTTTAAAATTGACAAGATTTTTCTTTGATTGAAACAGGGGCAGGAATTTCGGAGAAACCCCCTTAAGGAGGGCAGGCACCAGACATGGTTTGCGGTAAGTTTTCAGGACCCTCCTGGAAAATGGGACTTAGTTTAAATTTCAAAGCAATCATGAGTAGCATAATTTAGCATAAATGTACCCCAAGGAACGTAGGTTGGTTTCAAAGTTGCCTGTTTAAGATAGGACTCAATTAGGAGTTGTCAGGACCCTCCTGAATAATGGGGTACAGTTTTAAGATCTCCCTTAGATAGCAAGATACTGTTGTAGGATAGTATAATTCAGCCGTAGAATTGGCACTCATAAGATAAGACTTGAATTTTGATTTTCAGGACCCCCTGGATAATGGGACGTAACTTTAAGGTCTGCTTAGATAACAAGATATAGATAACAAGGTCTGCTTAGGTTAAAACTGTTTTTTTTAACTAGAAGTTGTCAGGACCCTCCTGGATAATGGGGAGTAGTTAAGACCTATTAGATAACAAATGTAGTAGGGGTAATACCTTTAGAAGATATAACTTAGGTTCGGAGATGTCAGGACCTCCCTGGGTAATAGAACTTAGCTTTCAAATTCTTATAATAGTTGGTAGAATAATTCAGCTTAACACTTACCCATGTACCCAGCCACCAAACTGGGGCAAGATATTTTCTTTGTTTTTGTCTATTTTTGTCGCAGTCAGGAGCCCACCTGGAGAACAAGGGAATACTTTTCAAGTTTCAGCAGTCAGGAGCCCATCTGGAGAACAAGGGAATACTTTTCAAGATCAGCACTCAGGCAAGGGAAGTACAATTCCAATTTTAGCTTTTAATATTTGATAACATGATGTACCAGTCACCAAACTGGGGCAGAAAATTTTCTTTGTTTGTTTTGTTGCAGTCAGGAGACCACCTGGAGAACAAGGGAATGCTTTTCAAGTTCAGCAATCAGGAGCCCACCTGGAGAACAAGGGAATACTTTTCAAGTTTCAGAAGTCAGGAGCCCGCTTGGAGAACAAAGGCATACGTTTCAAGATTCAGAAATCAGGAGCCCGCCTGGAGAACAGAGGCATACATTTTAAGTCTCAGTAGTCAGGAGCCCGCCTGGAGAACAGAGAAGTCAGGAGCACGCCTGGAGAACAGAGGCACACATTTCAAGTTTCAGAAGTCAGGAGCCCGCCTGGAGAACAGAGGCATACATTTCAAGTTTCAGCAGTCAGGAGCCCGCCTGGAGAATAGAGGCACACATTTCAAGTTTCAACAGTTAGGAGCCCGCCTGGAGAACAGAGGCACACATTTCAAGTTTCAGCAGTCAGGAGCCCGCCTGGAGAACAGAGGACTACATTTCAAGTTTCAGTAGTCAGGAGCCCGCCTGGAGAACAGAGGACTACATTTCAAGTTTTAGCGGTCAAAGCATCACTTGGGGAAAGGGAGAATACTTCAGAATGCAATTCAAGGCAGCAACAAAAGAATTCCACCGGAAGAATACGAGTCAACAATGCAACATGGACCACAAGAGCAAGTTGAAGATATAGATAGGATCTTTTGTAATTCATAGATCATAGCTTAGGCTAGCTTCTTTTTATTTTGACACGGTGTAATAAGGGGGTCCAGTAAGCAGTAGTAGCAGCAGCAGCAACAGTGAAATCACAGCTTCATGGTAGTCCCAGCTACCAAACCTTCCCGAACTACACTGACCTGATTCCTTTTTAGCCAAGGATATGTAGGCAACCTCCGAAGCAGGGTGCGGTCAGACGATTTTCAAAAAAACGCTTCACACGGAATATTCAAACGGGTAAAAATCGCTCGTATTTGCTCACTTATCTTTGCCCGAAAACTCTTCATGTTTTCGAGCAAAGAGGGGCAGCTGTGAGCACGTGATTTTTGCCCTATATATGAATTATTCCCAAAATTCAAACAAAATAATTTTTCTTTCATTATTTTACACTTTTGTGAATTTTGTGGTATTTTCTGTTAATTGTTTGCATTTTATTTGTGCATTTTAATTCATATGAAAAATATAAAAAATACATGTGGCATCTGCATTTAGGATTTAATTTCGTATTTTAGGACTTATTAGGGGTTAAGTTGTTTTTAGAACATAATATAAAGAAAATGACAAGAATAGTCCATTTTTGCATTTTTTAATTGTCAATTGTTGAATTTGTCACGATTTTACTTTAAATAGGATTTAATCAATTCTGTAGGAAATTAGCTTAATAAATTAGATTTTAATTTTTGTATTCTAATAAAATCAGAAAATACAATATGAAATACAAAAACAACATAAATAAATAAATGAAAACAAAAAAAGAAAATAAAAGAAAAGAGTGAAAAGAGAGTCTTAATGAAAGGCCCAGATTGGGCCATTTTTGTTCCAATTCCGAATTTCCCCAGCCCAAGTTCAAATTACCCACCCGTTACAGGCCCAAGCTAACCCTCCACCCGGTCCACTCTCTCAGACGCCCAAACGACGTCGTTTTTCGTCCGTGGATCCTGGCCATCGATTTTCTCCAATCCAACGGCCCCAGTTGATTTTTGTTTTTAGATAAAAGTGTCTGAAAATAACACTAACCCTAAAAAAACATAAGTCGCCTTCCTCGTACACTCTCTGTATCTCGCCGGAGCCGCCGCCGCCGGCGAACGCCATCGCCACCAATCCGCCCCAAATTAACAACCCTTGTTCCCCTTCTCATCCTCCATCCAAATCCGTCAATGGCTCCGTTCGAATCTTGTCCTAAGGCCTCGAATATCCGTTTGAAATATCTCCGGCCATGATGCCACTTCCTCCAAATGACACCAAAATTACACCACAACACCTCCTCGTCATCCTCGTCACAAATCGGCCCTTCACTTCCCCCAAATCCCCGTCAAATTTGTCAAATAACCCAAACCCTAGGCGCCGCCTCCGTCGCCCACGGCGGCAGCGCCTTCCAAACTTTCCCAAAGTTACACCCTATACTCCTCTTATCTTCCTCTTCACGAGCCCCCAATTGGATTCCTTCAAATACCGCTGGAATTGCCCGAATTTTAGATCAAGCAGCAGAACCCTAGAACTTCATAGGTGAGTTTTCTTTTTCTTTTTATTTAAATTAGTTTTTCCTCCACGACCGTCATTTTTTAATGATTAATTAATTTAGGTTTTGTTCTTTTCGTTTTGTTTGACAATCCGTCTAGAATCAGTAATTGAATTTGTTTTCCTTTGTTCTTATTTGTTCGTTTTCATGTTTGTTTGAGTTCTAATTCACTTATAGTCAATAGCACGAATTTATTCTTTTAATTCTGTCATTAGTTTAGACGAAGTTCTTGTTCAGTGTTCTACGTTCATTTTAAGTTTGTTCTGATTGTTCTTCTTCATTTGATTAAGTTTTCTCCATGTTAATTGATGCTTGATTTTGTGCTTGGTTTGGGTAGTTCCTGACTGTTAATGATAATTTGACATTAATTTCAATTTCATTTGAATTGTTGTTTGGTTTAGTGAATAAATTCAGTTTGGGTTAACAGCTTAGTTAAAATTAATTGCCATGCTTTGATTAGCTAGCTCGAATGATTAGTTTAATTTTAAGGATTGGCTTAGACTTAGCTGAATTTTTCAGCTCTTATTAAACACTTAGCCATAGTTATTTGACTAAGGTAAGAAAGATAGGGGTTAGTTTGACCAGACTTAGTAATTTCAGACTAGTAAAAGCGTAGTTTAGGAAATTTCATTCAGGGAATCTAGTAATAACTGAAATAAAACTTCCTAGAAGCTTCTAGATGGGGGTCCTTGGTAAAATATCAGGCATTAAGTGTACTAACTTGAGTAACAAGCCAATAACTAAGGGACTATGTGGGTAAAACTGAAATTTAAAAAGAGGGACTAAAAGGAAAATAGAAAATCTAAGGTTGGCCCTCATTTTGCCTATAAAAAGGCATGCCAATGCCTTAGAGAACAAGTTTGAGAATCTGAAAATCCCCCCCAAATTCCCACAAGTCTTCACAAGCTGAAGATTTGAATTTCAATTCAAAGCTCTAGATCTAGATCTTCAAAAAACCAAAAACCAAAAAAAAAAAACAGAAAATTCAAAATAAACAACACTGTGATTGTGGTGATTGCTTTACATATTCTAGTTCGAAATCTGATTGTTGAAAGTTTCAAAGTGCTCCTGGTTTAATTTCGGGTCTTTGTGGGTTCAATTGAGCTGTTTTTGGTCTTCTATTGGGTGCTATACCTCTGTAGTTTATTCCTGGTTTATTTTGAGAAGTTGTTTGGTTCTAAAATCACTCGTATTGTTGCTGTGTTGCTGCTGCCTTGTTAACTGCTGATCTTGCCCTATTAACGCTCATATTTCCTTTTCTTCATTCCTCCAGGTACACACCTGAATCTGCACTGATGTAACCTTGCGTTGGAGTTGAAAACTTTAAAAAAAAAATGTTTCTAGATCCAAGCTCGTTTGATTTCCTTTCTATTTGTAGCTCAAAATAGATATTAATTGATACATGTGTTGTTTAGTATAGTTTGTTCGTATATGCCTATTCTGTTTTGCTTAGGTATACATTAGCCTTCATGTTAAGTCGTTTAGTAGCAATAGTTAGAACTTGACAAATTGGGAATCTTGATGCTTTGTGTAGTTGGACTGTATAATTGGACTGGATTTTATAATTGGACTGAAGAAGTGGAGTGTTGGTGACTCCTTGGCTGAAGCTTTTTGTCTAATGTTAGCCATAATACAGTTTGACCTCACATATTAGTTCAGTTTTATGTTGAACCTGTTACCAGTTTGAGATTGATTCTGAAACCATAAACATGCATCTGTGACTGATAATAAATGTGCAAGTTGTTATGAGAAGTGTTAGGTACGTTTAATTCAGGTGTAGCTGTTATGTCCATGTAAAGTTAAATTCAAATGAGCTACTAATTCGAAACTGGGTTCAAAATGGATTATCTGTTCATATTAGTACGTATGCAGAAATAGCTTAACAGTCATTTACAGGTTTAAGTCATACGAAACAATCCATGGAATGTATTGATTGAAGTTAATTTGGTTTATGTTTGTCGAAATATAGGAGTTGTATGTCTCTATGATAAATAGGTTTGAGGCCGTCTGATAAGAATTAATATCTATCGGAAATTTAAGTCAGCCCTCCATTAAAGAATAGCTGTGAATTTAATTGATGGTTGGAAGTTCATGTGGAAATCAAATATCTGGTTGTATTTGGACCTGACAGCCCTGCGCTTAATTGAGATTTGGACCTGGGAGTCCATAAGCCATAGGCCCACAATTGGCATTGCTTTATAAAAACTGTCCGAAACCTCTATACCAATTTCAAGGCTCAATATGATAAAAGTTTAATTCTTCTTTTAAAATTGCACTCTAATTCAGCAACACATTTCTAGGCTTTTTAAGCTAAGTAGCGAGTTTAAATTAAAAGGTTTTCCTTTTGTTTAAATTCGGACTTGAGCTTGTGGCCCGGATGTTATAACTTCAATTAGCTAAGGCCCTTTTTAGAGAAAAGAAAATATAGAAAATCATAGTCACTTTAGGATTGGCCTTTAAAATAAAAGTGGGACGAGCCTCGCCAAATAAAAATGCACAAATTGCGGGGCCCTCATTAAATGCTTTATTAAAAATATTTTAGAAATTCGGGACATGCCATTTAGCGAATTTTCATGGCTTCCCGCAAAGTTAACAAGACGCTAGCCACTTTAGGCGCGCTTTTAATAATTTACCTTCTTAAATACGGGTGTGCATTTCATGCGACCCAAATCCAAATCCCAAAACGTTGAATAAGAGGTGTCAAGGATCCGGGTGAATTTCATGTGACGTGATCCAAAAACACGCTCTTAAATGGCGTTCACTTTCATAAAAAACTAATTAAAAGCGGTTAAACAAATTTTTAAAATCGCACCATAGGATGACATGTATTAAAACCAGACTTTAGCCAAATATAGCAGTTGAGCGACCGTGCTAGAACCACGGAACTCGGGAGTGCCTAACCCCTTCTCCCGAGTTAACAGAATTCCTTACTCGGATTTCTAGTTCGCGACTGCTAAACAGAGTCAAACCCTTTCCTCGATTCGGGATTCAAACCGGTGACTTGGGACACCATAAATCTCCCAAGTGGCGACTCTGAACTTCTTAATAAACGAATCCCGTTTCGATTGTTCTTTAATCGGAAAAACTTCTTTATTACACCCTTCCGGGGTGTAGTAAGTAAAAAAGGAGGTGTGAAAGCTTGTATCCCAGACCTTCACGTGGTTGCCTCGTTGTAGCTTCTGATGGGAGCTTCCCTAACTTTAACGGCTCATTGGGATTGTATCCAGCTTTTGCAAATAGCTTGTAAGCGTTAGGATCGAAACCTTCATCTGTTCGCTTTATAGGGAGTGCCACATTCTGCAAACGATTTTAGGCTACAAACCCTGCAAACGGCTTTGAGGACAACTTTACTACCTCAATTCGTTTTACCGGAAGAGTTAACTCCCTTAGCGTCTTGGTTTGGAGATTATGTGATTCGCCCTCGTCTTTCTTCCTTTTAGGGACATATTGGAGCGCGGGACTTACTTTCTTTCCATAAGACGCAATACCCCCTTTATGAGATTTATTCACGTTGGCGGGTACCTCCTTAGTAACAGTTTTGGCTTTATAGTCACATCAGCTCTTTTAGTTATGGGTTCATCATTCTTGCTTTTCGTACCATCATCAACTTTAAGCTCCTTCACAATGCGGTTCTTCAAGTAGAACTTTGCATCGGCGAAGTGTGACTCAGCCTCGATGAATGGCTCATCATCAGCAACTACTCTCTTCTCGACTTCACCCTCGTAGTATTTTAAATATTGATGGTAGGTAGATAGAACAACTTTATTCTCATGTATCCAAGGCCTCCCAAGCAAAACATTGTATGAAGTCTTCGCGTCGATCACATGCAGCCATGCACTTGATTGCATATCTTTAATAGTGATTCCCAGCCTGATCGCGCCTATGACTCTTTGCCCCCCTTGGTTGAATCCTTGGATCATCACACGAGTTTCTGAGAGTTCGTTCATGGGAATACCAAGTTCTTTCACAGTATGGATTGGCAAAATGTTCACTGAGGATCCTCCATCAACCAAAATCCGGTTTACCCTTTCATCGTGCATATAGCCAACTAGGTACAACGGGCGGTTATGAGGAGTTTCACCTAGCAAAAGATCGTCATTTGTGAACGTGACCTTTTCCTCACAAGCATTAACTTCTTGAGGAGTGGACTCGATGGGCTTTTCCGAAGATGGTGCCAATGATAGGTCATCACTCTTTTCTTCCCCTTTGTCAGCATGGCAACAAGAGGCCTCAACACGATCACAGGAAATCTTCGTGCGGAACCAAGATGGCAAGAAATCCTCCAAAGTCACTGTATGTCGTGGCTTTTGAGGGTGGTGCATCTCCACTTTTGCTTTCTTCAAACGCTTAACTGGATTCTTTTTCATTGGTCTTTTTACCATCATCTTCCTTGTTGGTTGTTCTACTGATTCTTTTCGTGGGCTCCTTTTGTGGCACCTACGACGAGTCACCAATGTCCAACCTTCATCATCATCAGGTTGATCGTCTTCAACTTTGTTGTTCTCCAGTAATTCTTCATTTTTACTTTCTTTAATACGGCATAATTCATCCATACTAAATGAGCCGAAGGTGATAGAGACTTGGTTTGCGCTTGCTTTCTCATCTTCCAGCACGATCTTCTTTTCGCGAGCCAAGTCCATAACTTTGTCCTTGAAGACAAAGCACTTCTCCAGAGGGTGGCTTAGAAGTCGGTGATATTTGCAGTAGTTTGGGTCATTTGTTTTCCCAGCTTCATTTGGTCGCTCCATCTCCGGAAGCTCAATGAGATTTAACTCGAGGAGTTCTTCGAAAATGGCTGGCACATCAGAATCCAGGAATGGGTACTCTTTCTCCTGCATCTCTTTTAGAGTCAACTTTCCACTTGGCTTGTCTTGAAAAGAAGTGGATTTCATACTCTGCTTCTTGCTCACCTTCGTCGTGAACTTCATAGGTGACGTATTGACATTCATAGCTTCTTTGCTTTCAGACTTGGGTACGAACTTGCCCTACTTCCTGACTTCTTGCTTGTCATTCGCTTTGCGAGGTTCATAGATGGGCAGCCTTTCATTTCCAGCGGAGGCCATGCTCAATTCCATGTCATGGCACGAGTTGCAAGTTCTTCAAATGTGCTAGGCTTGATACCTTTCAAGATGTAGCGCAATCCCCAATGCATGCCTTGGATGCACATCTCTATGCCTGAAGCTTCACTAAGCCTGTCTTTGCAGTTGAGGCTTGCATTCCTCCAACAATTGATAAAGTCAATAACTGGTTCCCCCTTTTGTTGATGAGTATTTGTAAGCTCTATCATACTCACCGTGCGTCTTGTTCTATAAAAGCGATTGAGGAATTCTTGCTCTAGTTGATCCCAGCTGTCAATAGATCCAGCCTCGAGGTCCATGTACCAGTCAAAAGCATTTCCTTTTAGCGAGCGAACAAACTGCTTGATGAGGTAATCTCCATAAGTCCCAGCATTATTGCACGTCTCCACGAAGTGCGCAACATGTTGCTTCGGGTTACCTTTACCATCAAACTGTTGAAACTTCGGTGGTTGATAGCCAGCAGACATCTTCAACATATCGACCCTTGCAGTGTACGGCTTTGCATATGTAAGGGAGGATTTGGCAGCAACTTCATATTTGTTCTTAATGGTTCCTTCGATGAACTCCTTCAGTTGATCGATTGGAATCATCCCTTCAGATGAGACAGGGATAGCCTTAGTGGATGTTTCTTGTCTTGGGGGAGAGTCACTCTCTAGAACTTCTGGGAGCTTGCCGGGTGCATAGGTAGATTCTTCTTCCATCAAGATTCCCACCCTGTCTGTTAGCTTGTCAATTCTAGCCTCTTGATTTTGCATGCATTTGGTCAAGCCAGTGATTGCTTCCATCAAGTTTGCCAACTGCTCCTCCATGGATGAAGTGTTTGTCACCATGGCTTGCATGATTGTCGTGGATGATGAAGAGTAGCATGGATTTTCACACAGATTGATCCTTGATTGGCTCACCCTATGTGGTGTAAGTGGGGAGGATCCATCACTTGAAGCATCATCATCTTCCTTCGCAGCAGAGTGCTTGGACCCGGAGAGGTCAAGTAGAGCAAGAGTTTTCTTAATCTTTTCAGCAACATCGCTTCCTCCTTCAGATGCGTTTGTGGCAGATCTTGCCCCTTTTGAGGATGAAGATCCGAAAACAGGGGTTGATGCGGACGGCACTTGGGGTGCTTGTTGTCCTAAAGAGCTTGCTTTGCTCCTCGTAACTGGTCCGAAGCTTCCAAAGGTGACATCGAGGATGTTTTCCACATCAGCATAGAACCTGGAGTTAGCAGCCATGGTGGAAGTTGAAACAGAGTTAATTTTCTTTGAAGCCATTTCAATGTTCTTGAACTTTGGTGATTGAAAAGTTGAGATGAGAGGTAGAGATTGTCCCACTGGGCGTGCCAGAATTTGTAGACACTAAATTTGCGTCGAGAAAATAAAATCAAGACCGAAAATATTGCAACAATCGTAGTATTTTATTTCGAATATTTGAGTGTTACAATCTCTATGAATCCTCTGATTCTTCTTTTCAATGGTAAATAAATTCAAGGGGCCTTTGAGCTTGATCTTGTATCTATGTTTGTTGCCACGAACGATGATCTTGTTCTTGAGCTTGAGCTTGATTGCTTGGACTTGAACTTGATTTGGTCTTCGTTCTTGAGCTTGAACTTGATTTCTTGAAATTGAACTTGAAGCTTGAAACTTGTGGAGGAATTTGCAGCGTTTGATCCACCAGCTCTTTCTTGCTTCTTGTTCTAACTTATGGTGCCTTTTCTGAGTTATGTAGACCCCTATTTATAGTTGTGGAAGGGAAGAGTCATGATAAGAACAAATTCTTTCTGACCAATCAAATTGAAGGGTGACATGGCCGCATTTGATTGGCCAGAACATGTCACTTGCACACATGGCACGATTTCATTGGACTCTTACTGTGACTTGGCATGCCTTGTCATTTTGACACGTGGCATGATCCTATTGGCTCTTCCATTTGACTTGGTGCACCACGTCATTTGACACGTGGCACCAAGCTGGGCCTCTAGGAAAATGACATCTTGGGCTTAATGAAGTGAGCTCATTACCTTGGCCCAATTAAATGGGCTAGCCCAATGGATTAAGACTTATTTATTTAATCCATATGTATTGGACTTGTAATTTATCCAATTATATTAGCCCAATAAATTTATTTAGACTAATATATTTAAAACATAGTCCGCATTATTTTATCGATTTAAATTCAATAAAATTTAAGTGCTTACAAGCTTATTTACAACTTATCTACAATTTTCATACATTATTTCTACTCAGTTATATACAACTACAATATCATACAACTTAAATATAATTTTTATACAATATTGTACAATTTTTCTAAAATTTCGTAAATATAATGTATGTCATGTTGTCTTCTTCTTCTTCTTCTTCTTCTTCTTCTTCTTCTTCTTCTTCTTCTTCTTCTTCTTCTTCGAGTTTCAATATAAAATTTAGCCAAAATCAAGTCTAATCTTCACCAAAATACCCTCAGAATTGAGATATAAACTCCAAACCATATTCTCAATTGTTTGCAACAACACTCAATCCAAACAAATAATGGTTTTTGAAAAGCCAAATTCGAATTCAAAGCTTCAAAGCTTTTTAATGGCTGTCAATGGTGGAATTGCTGCTCTCTTTTCCTTTGCTTTACACTACTGAAATTAGGGATTGAGATATAGAGAAAAACGTAGAGAGAATTACCAATTCTTTGCAACAACACTCAATTCAAACAAATAATGTTTTTTGAAAACCCAAATCAAAGCTTCAAAGCTTTTTAATGGTTATCAATAGTGGAATGCTGTTCTCTTTTCCTTTGCTCTACTTTACTGAATTAGGAATTGAGAGATAGAGAGACATAGAGAGAGAAAGAGCACAGGAGAGAGAGAGAGAGAGAGAGAGAGAGAGAGAGAGAGAGAGAGAGAGAGAGAATAAGGATGGAAAATAATTGGGGAATATAAAGGGATACTCATTTAATTCCTAAAGTGTATATAATTGGTAAATTTATATATAAGAGGTAATTAAATTGAAACATGAATAGGGAGGGTAATAAGGTTTTCAATAGTGTATATGTATGTAAAAATTCCTTATATCTATGCTATCGTATTTACTAATGGGCCAACTTTTGACAAAGGGATCTTTACACAAATAACCAGATAGATTCATTGTTTACTTTTCCTAGTCGATATACATGAATTATGTACTAATTATACATTGTTATACATATATTATACATGAATTATACATTTATATTATATATCTACCAGCTATTCTTAGTTTAAGCGGTTGAGTTGACGACTATTTAGGTTAATTTTTCTAGAAATAGCGTGGGATAGCCACTTTTTAACATGATATTTAGTTTTTATCCGGTATTTTTAATGCTGAGCCAAAATAGCCACCACTCTATTAAAATTAATACGAAATGATATTTTTACTCTTTCTTCATGAGTGCTGTGTAAATATTAAGGACATGGTGTCCTTAACATTTACACTGCACACATGAAGTTAAGGACGCAATGTCCTTAACATTTACATTGCATATATGAAGTTAGGGACATGATGTCCTAAAGTTTAACAACGGAAGGTGCAAATACAAGACACTCTGTCCTTAATATTTACACAACATTCATGAAGTTAAGGACAACATGTCCTTAATATTTACACAACACTCATAAATTTAAGGACAACATGTCCTTAATATTTACATTGCACTCATAAAGTTAAGGACACTATGTCCTTAACATTTACAATTCACATATGAAGTTAAGGACACGAGGTCCTAAAGTTTAACAACAGAAGGTGCAAATACAAGTTAAGGACATTATGTCCTTAACATTTACACTGCACACATGAAGTTAAGGATGTCATGTCCTTAACATTTACACTGCACATATGAAGTTAAGGACATGATGTCCTAAAGTTTAACAATGGAAGGTGCAAATATATGACACTTTGTCCTTAATATTTACACAACATTCATGAAGTTAAGGACATCATGTCCTTAATATTTATAAACACTCATATCTAGCACATGGGTATTTTGTCCGGGCGGGTAAAAATTTATACATGATACTTTGTCCTTAATATTTACACAACGTTCATGAAGTTAAGGACATCATGTCCTTAATATTTATATAGCACCCATGTCTAGCACAGGGGTATTTTAATCCGGGCTGGTAAAATTTATTCAGCACTAGCTAAAGAGTAAATATATTTTAAACAGTGGCTAAAGAGTAAAGATATTCTAATTAGTGGGTGACTGTGCACTTCTTCTTTGACGAAAAACGGTGATACACTATCTCCTTGGATTTGGGCCCCGGGCCTCCCTGAGAGAACAATGGATTGGCCCTCCTCGAGAGAACTGCCTAGAAAACTTTATGGGTTATTGAGAAGTTGTTTGGAAAAGAAATTTTGGATGTGTTAAGAAAATTTGAAGAAAGAGAAGCAAAGTTATAGTAAGAGTTATCTGTTTATTAAATTTTTGGGGTTATAGGCGCCATGGTAAATTATTGGCTAAATGGCTACCAGTTGCTTTTTAGAGTTGTATAGAACTTCCATTGCCTGAATTAGAGAAAACGGCACGGAAGTTTTTAGTTTAGTCCATTTTTATTTTGTTTTTCTGATTTTCTTTTATTAATTTAGTTGTAGCTTGCCTTAGTCAAGAGTTCACCCCTCTAGTTGCGCTGTCACGATCCATAAACCACAAGTCGTGATGGCACCTAGCTCAACCCGCTAGGTAAGTTACTAACAGAAAAATACAACTCAATTGAGATTATAAGAGAGTAGAAAATAGATAATTGAACATTTACGAATTTACCAAGACCAAGTAATACGAATCACGAGCTTCTAAGATTTGGAATTTCAAAACTGATACAAATAAATACACGTTCTGTTTGAAGGTTACATAAACAGATTAGCAATAACCTAAACTACCAAGAACAAGTGGCAGCTATATCCAAACGCACGAACATCTTCCCAATCAACAGCCGACATCACCAGCAACTCCGCTCCAAAATCTGCACGGGACGTGCCGAAGTGCAGTATCAATACAACCGACCCCATGTACTGGTAAGTATTTTGTCTAACCTCGTCGAAGTAGTGACGAGGCTTTTAGTTAAAAAGATGCTTATTTAAATAACATGTACATTATTAACAATAAAGCAATTCAAAGTATAACGGATAAAAATAACATACGCAACTCGATGAGATAGTCAATAATTAATAAAAGAACCACACTAAAATTTTCACGATCCTTTCTTGAATGAGATTTATGTCCAATATGTCAAAATGTCAAATCACATGGCACGATAACACTTTTCATGCTTTTATCTCATTCTCACTATGTATAAATAAATTTATGAAGCAATTCAATTAGCACGGCAACACGCTTCGTGCGTTCAACTCATCTTTCCCAAGTGATCGTATAACAGAGCCAACCATATCACAGGAACACAATAATAGGAATTACTAAATAGGAAATACGCAAGTAATAACAGTGGACAAGGATACACATGTCGGTCACAGTAAAGGACTAAGCGGAAAGAACGTGAGTAACAACAACAATTGGAAAATAGGGAATATCAACTTTAATTAACCAGCATATTGGAGGCCTAAGTACAAATATAACAATTAAGAAGAAAACACATGTTCTTTACAAGTTAACAAATAAATGCATGAATGGCTAGCATGGTGGAAGGCTTATACTAAAGTGCGATAGAATAGATACAACATGAGTATAATTATAAAAGCAGGAATAGACATGGTAATTTCAAGTTAAGCAAATAAAAGACATGGACAGTGCAACAACAATTGAGATAAAGGTCAAGTACAGGACAATAACAACAAGTCACACCAAGTATGTAAATACATCAATAACAGATCAAGGTAAGGGCGCAACCGTATACACGGAAGACAAACATCACATCATAATGCATGTCCCTCGTCCTCACCTGCACGAAAACACCCTTCGTGCCATGACCTCACCATAACATACAAGCATAACAATATAAATAAAATGGCACGGCATCAACCTTCGTGCTTTTACTCTCAAATGATATGGCACGACATCACCCTTTGTGCTTTTACTCTCAATATATAACATGATAATGAATATAAAATAGCACGGCATCACCCCTCGTGCGTTACACTCTTCCTCACATGATAATGAATATAAAAGGGCACGGCATCACCCTTCGCGCTTTACACTCTTCCTCACATGATAATGAATATAAAATGGTACGGCATCACCCTTCGTGCTTTACACTCTTCCTTACCAAGAATATGAATATCAATAAAATGGCAAGGCAGAAAGTATAATAACATCGAGGAGAGTGCTTAAACGGATATTCCAAACACATTCCAAATCACAACCTTCCAAGTCAACATTAGTTCAACAACCCTCAAGAACCGTATTATTCAAATACTTCCACGAATCTCATAAATGATCCACAACACAAGTATAGAGTCTAGCATTCAAGAATATCGGTTGTAGTAATCTAGTAATGATTTCGCATATAGATGACCGAATTAGACACATCAATGTATTCTTGCAATTTCCATCAAATTGGATCAAGTTATAACAAACTAAGTCTTGATATCTATCATTTAATATTATTTCCTTAGTATCTAAGAGTCAAGCGAGGCATTAAGCAGAATGTCACGAAATTCTACAAACACAAATATACATAATCCACCCCGAGCATTACTAACCCTGGCACATACATATACGTTCGTCACCTCATATATGTATCACCCCTGCATGTAGCAAACAATGAAGTTAGGAGGAAAAATTCCCTCACCAAAGCTAGGCAAAACACTTACCTCAATTCGGCTAATCCAACACTCAATTTAACCTTTTCCTCTACGAATTCGCCTCCGCTCGACTCAATCTAGCCAATGACGACTTGAATACACCACAAAATGCAAGAGAAAACAATTTCAATTAATAAAGCTATGATTTTTATCCAATTTCTAAAAAGTCAACAAAAGTCAAACCCGGGCCCGCCCGGTTAAAATCCGGGTCCAAGGGTAGGACTTGACTACCCACAGCCTCACGAGTCCACATATGTGTTTTATTTTCAAATTCGAGTCATATTCGACTCTCAAATCTCAATTTTTTATTTATCAAAACTTTGACAAAATCCCCAAATTTTCAATAGATTTCTCATGAATTTGATGTTAAATCTTGTATAAAATCATGAAATATAGTTGGAAATTGGTTAAAGATACTTACCCAATGTTTTGGTATGAAAATCCCCTCTCAAAACCGCCTCATCTTGAAGCTAGGGTTCAAAAATATGAAAAAATGAAGCAAAAACTCGAAATTCTCAGCACTTAACAAGCTGCAGATGTCGCATTTGCGAACAAAGCTTCGCATTTCCCAATGAACAGCGTTTTCGCAATTGCCATAAAAGGTTGGAAATTGCGGATGAACAGTGTTTTCGCAATTGCCGTAAAAGGTTCGCAACCAGAAACTAGCAAAACCCAAACTTCTCCGAAATGATCCAAAACCACCCTGAAACTCATCCGGAACCTCCCGGACACAAACCATATGAATTTCAATCATAAAACACGCTACGGACCTGCTCGCGCACTCAAAACATTAAAAAGAGGTCGTCGTAACCCGATATTAACGACCATGGTCAAACTCCCAAGTTTCTTAACTTTAGTAGTCTCTCAATCAATGATCCAAAAATACACCCAAGCCCCTCGGGAGTCCAAACCAAAAGTGCACACCAGTCTAAAAACATCATACGAACTAGCTCGCGCGATCAAATCGCTAAAATAACACCTAGAACTACGAATTGGACACCAAATCAAATGAAATTTTCAAAAAAGCTTGGAAATCTCTATTTTGACCACCGGACGTCCGAATCATGTCAAACCGACTCCGTTTCCCACCAAATTTCGCAGATAAGTCAAAAATATTATATTGGACCTGTACCGGGTTACGGAACCAAAATACGGACCTGGTATCAGCAATGCCAAATATTCAATCAATCCTTAAAAACATTAGATTTTTCAGACTTTTAATTTTCAATAAAAATTCATAACTCAAGTTAGGGACCTCGTGATTCCTACTACCTGGTCTCATACACATTCTTGGCATCTTCTCCAATGTTCAAGAAAATAAGGAAAACATAAAAAGGAACTCTGAACCTTGTCCTGTAAAAGAAGGGAATAAATTATAATGCACTCAAAATTTATGCGACATGAAAAGGGCGAAGGGAGCAGCACGCCAATTTTGAAATGTCTATTCGATTAGTGAATCTCTTGGGAATCATTTAAAGATAAAATCGTATATTATATACACCTTAGACAATAGTAATGTAATATGCTTACATATAATGTGTTTTCTCTAACGCTCTCCCCGGACAAGCTAGGGGCATTTGCATCTATACCCGCTTTTTGTGTCACGTTTTAACTTGTGCCTGCTTTGCAAAAAAAATTTCAAGCGTAACCGCTTTTTCGCATAACTTCAGCATACGGGGTTGAAGTAGCAAAGGAAATCACGCAAAACTTCAGCATTCTGGTATCCGGGCCTGAAGTACAGCTCTAGAGCTGAAGTTTTTGTTTTGTAATTTGCGAACTTCAGCTCTAGAGCTGAAGTTTTTGTTTTGTAACTCGCGAACTTCAGCTCTAGAGCTGAAGTTTTTGTTTTTTGTGTTTTTGTTTTTGTAACTGGCGAACTTCAGCTCTAGAGCTGAAGTTTTTGTTTTTGTAACTGGCGAATTTGTTTTGTAACTGGGGAATTTCAGCTTTAGAGCTGACGTTTTTGTTTTTGTAACTGGCGAACTTCAGCTCTAGAGCTGAAGTTTTTGTTTTGTAACTGGGGAACTTCAGCTCTAGAGCTGAAGTTTTTGTCTTTGTAACTGGGAAACTTCAGCTCTAGAACTAAAGTTTTTGTTCTATATTTGATTAACTTCAGCATGTTGTAGGCCTCTTCGGCTTATTAGTCTCTACAGCCTTGCTCTTCTCAACCTTGGATTCATTACCTCATTTTGATCGTTTGGTACGACGCAAAGGAGTAGAGAAGTAGTCAATTTTGTTATGTTTTTTCTTCTCTGTTTGTGGTTTACCAATGATATTTCGAAGTTCTGCTATGGTTTTTGAAAGTCCAACACTGGCTAATCGAGCCTGTAATCAAATAAAATCAGCTATAAGAATTTAAAATTGACAGAAAAGAGATACTAAGAAGAATCATTCAAAAGCAACCCAAGTTGGAGACAGTGAAATTTTAAAGAACTTTTATTATCTCTTGATTTGGGAATTTTATTGTTATAATAATCCAAGTGGAAGTCCTCAGTATATTTGCTTTAGCTTCATTAATGAAAGAGAGCAATGTTGAAGTC
Organism: Nicotiana attenuata; assembly: GCF_001879085.1. NCBI lineage: Eukaryota > Viridiplantae > Streptophyta > Magnoliopsida > Solanales > Solanaceae > Nicotiana > Nicotiana attenuata. The sequence continues at coordinate 33,168 of NW_017674549.1, forward strand.
ATCGTTGTAGAAGAAGAAAGAAGAAAACGAAGGAGAAGGAGGAAGAGGAGAAGGGGATGAAGTTGTTTAAAAAGTGGGTACAAATTAAAACTTTAAAAAAATAGATATAGGTTAAATGGGGGCAACCAAATAGGACGCCCCGTGCAATTCTTATGACAAGCTAAGGCATAAATATAGAATCTCTAAATATATACTATCCTATTTACATGATTAATGGGCCAACTTTTGACAAATGGTGATCCATTTATCTCCTCATATTTAGGCCTCGAGCCGCCACCCTGAGAGGTAAAGTGCACCAATAGCCATTTCAAGCCTGCAATTTAAAATATGTTCATACTTTATAATGTATTAGTTTTTCGGCACGTGCGTTTGTATGTGTATGCCAAGCCATGTAATACTCGTGTGATTTTGTAAATATAATGTTTTAAAATAAAATTTTGACTTTTTTTAGACTGAATATTTGTCTTTATATGTAAATATAAATAGATAATCTATGAAAATCAAGAAAAATAAAAGTATCAGAAGAATTGTGGATCAAAATGATAAAGGCTGAAATATTATAAATCAAATTTTGGATGTAGTTATGGTAGCACAAGTTATTTTTATAAAAGAAAATACTAAAATTAATATTTATATAGACACCCAACAATATTTTTTTTTTTTTGACAAACACTACGTTCAAAATTAATTAGTTCATAGTATATTTCACTATAAGAAACACTACTACAAACAACATATATTTTGTGTATATATTTGTAAAAAGTTATCTACTCATATGCAAGTAAATTGACCATAACATTGGCTATCTTCACTTCTTTTTGGCTTTTCTTTATTACCTAATTAGTGCAATTTCCCTATTTTCTACCTTTATGGTATATTTGCGTTTTATTTTTGTTATTTTTCTCTATATGAAGCTCACTCAAATTAGCAAAGATCAAACATTTACAAGTTAAGGATATTAAACGTAAATATGGGTCTTTATGATGAAAATGATGCACAAACTTTGTCTATTATTTCGTGCTTATATGCTACGGCAAAGGGCCTAAAATGCCCTTTTACGATATGAAATAGGACAGGCTAGCCCTCCGTTAAAAGTTGGTCTCTATTCGGCCCTTGCCGTCAACAAATGGGCTCGTATATGCCCTCCATCACTAACGGGAGACTCATAAAGCCACGTGGAATATATGTGAGGGCAAGTTAGACCTAGTTCGAATTGTACAAGGGCATATATGAGTAAGTTGTAATAGTCATTTCTCAAACACTTCACAACTCCATATCAGTTTACTTAGACACCTATTTGACAACACCAAACTAATTATCATAGCAAATAAACTCAGTCATAGACACAACAAATGAACGACAATGGCTTCATTAAATCCTTGTACAAAAACATAAAGCTTCATTACATAATAAAAGACAACAATTAAGCCACAATAACACTAGCATTCATATCATTTCCCATTGATCCAAAGAACATAACAAGACATCCCAATATCACACACATGAAAATCCACATCTTCTTCCGGAATTTAGCATCAAGCAAATCTGAGTACTCTAAATCGGTCACTTTCTTCATTAGAACATTTCTTTCCAATTCCAAGGCTTCTATTCCTCCATGATCGACGAGCATCATAACATTCTCAAGATCAAATTTTCCTTTGGAGAGCATTTCTTTCACAAGTTAGAGCTTCCTTTTCCTTCTTTAAACTACATATGAGATTTGAAACTCTAGGAGGAAGCTCTTCATCTTGCCATTCCCAATAGGAATATTTTTATCCTAAAAACCAAAAATAAATAAAATAAATTTACAAGCAAATCGGAATAATTAAAAGAACCCATCAAAAAATTTACTTACTCATGCTTTGGGCACTTGAAAAACCTTCTCCCAGCATTTAAAGGTGTCCATGCCATGAAATAATTGGTAGTAAGTCCGTAACGACACCTCCTATTCAACCCCTTTGAGCTACTACAACATTCCGACATTGTCTTTTGTTGTCTTTTGTTATGATTCGACCCCTTTGAGCTACTAGGATTTAATGAAGTCATTGCCATTCATTTGAATGTTTGTGTCAATGACTTAGTTTATTTGCTGTGATAATTAGTTTGGTGTTGTCAAATAGGTGTCTAAGTAAACTGATATGGAGTTGTGAAGTATTTGAGAAATGACTATTATAACTGACTCATATATGCCCCTGTACAATTCGAACTAGGTCTAACTCGCCCTCACATATTCCACGTGGCTTTATGAGTCTTCCATTAGTGATGGAGGGCATATACGAGCCCATTTGTTGATGGCAAGGAAAAAATAGAGACCAACTTTTAACGGAGGGCTAACCTGTCCTATTTCATATAGTAAAGGGACATTTTAGGCCCTTTTCCGTATATGTTATCTCCATTCTCTACTTTGTCAGCACCATCTTTTTAAGAGAAAATATTTTCCTCTTTAATGTAAAAAATTAATAGCTAAACGTATCATTAGGTGTTACTCCCCACATTTACCTTTAAAAGAGTAAGAATCAAGTTCAGTTCCTTATTACACAAATACTAACTATTATATTGTTTGTTGATTTCTGTTGGTCTAACCAATTTTGTTAATGCAAAAGTATGACACTTATAGTTCTTTAAAATAAAGCATCTACATATTATTTTGAAATAGTGTTTATTTTTTGTAATGAAGATATTTATTTTGCACTGTTTAACAGTTATTACAACTTGGGATTATTCTAGGACACAAGGTTCCTAGTTCGTCCAGTTCAAAAGTAGAGACAACAAAGGGGGCGGGGAGAAGTACAACATAGGATTTCCAAAAAAGTTCGAGTTGCTTCCATGTTTTTCCAGAATATCAGCCACTCCATTCGCTTCTCTGAAGACGTGGGTGACCTTTGGCTCTCATGTTCTAGTAAGCATCCATCTGCAATCAGTAATCAAACTTTGATATGGACCATTATCGTTAGTAAGCATGTTGACTAGGACACTGCAGTCTGTTTCAACCACTAGTGGCCTAATGTTTTGTTGTATAACTATTTTTAGACCCTGTATAAGGGCGAGGCCTTCCATGTAGATATTAGTAGCGTGGGGAATGGACATGCTAAAACCTATAATCTAGTTGTTATCACTGTTTCTGATGACCCCCCCCCCCCCCAATGCCTCCCTTACCAGGGTTTCCTAAGCTAGAGCCATCTATGTTTAATTTGAAAATTCCTCGATCAGGTGGCTTCCATTTTATGTAAATGATGGTCCTTAAGCTAGGACTCTGAATAGATTCTGTTAACAATTTAAAATCCGTTGCGCTTTTAACAATATTTTTTAATTAGAGGGGAGATTTATTGTTATTAAAGATGAAATTATTTCTGTGGATCCAGATATGCCAAAGTGTGAAGGGTAGGATATCTGCCTTAGTTAAGTATTTGTTAAAAGGGGAATTTGTGTGACAAAGGGTTTTAACCAGTTATGCATAGTGAGGTCATTGCGTGGCTGGTCCCGGTATTTGTAGAAACTTCCCAGTTGATCCCAAATAGGTTTTGAGTGACGGCAGTTGAAGAACATGTGTTCCATATCTTCTTCTTCATTTTGGCAGATGTTGCAAGTGCTGGAGTTAGTGATTTTTCTATTGTAGAGCATTTTGGATGTGGGTAGCCTATTGTGGACAACTGTCCATAAGAAGGATTTAATTTTGTTTAGGGTGTCTAGCTTCCATAGCCAGGAAAAGTCTGTCCAGTTTCCTTCTTCTTTCGATTGAGCTTTAACAATTTTGTAGGCAGCCTTAGTAGAGAAAGATCCATTAGATCCCTCTTCCCAAGTAAATTTGTCGACTGCCGGCTCGCTTTGTTTTTTATACATGCTAAAAATTTCATGCAAATGTTTTCTGGTAACTCAAAGGAGAAGATGTTGATGTTGAAAGATCCTTCTTCTAGGATGGAGCATAGGGAGAGATTTATTTCATTGAGAGGTAGGGGCCCCTGTATGAGGGATCGAAGGGGGCTTGAGTCCATAATCCAGGCATCATGCCATAGGTTAATGGATTCCCCATTACCTGCTTCCCAATGGATGCCTTTTTCACAGTTCTCCTCCAATACAGATATTTTTCCAGGTGTGGGTTCCTCCTTTTTCCCCCAGGTATTTCCACCTGGAGGAATCCCTATTGATGTTATATCTATTCTGTAGGACTTTTACCCATAGAGATTGTTTTCCCTTGCAAATCTCCACGCCAGGGTTGCATTGAAGGATTGGTTTTTCCATTTGGCTTTGTATAGCCCCAGGCCTCCTTCCTTCTTATCCCTAGTTACTGTGTTCCAATTAATAAGATGGCATTTTCTTTTTTCAGAGGTGCTTCTCTACAGGAAGTTTCTTTGGATGGTGTCGATAGTTTTTAGGGTAGCTTTTTGGGAGGCTGTAAATTTGCATGACATGATTAGGGATTGCTGCAAAGGTGAATTTTATTAGGGTAGTTCTTCCTGCTATAGTCAGGAGGTTTACTTTCCATCCCTGTAGTCTACTGTTGAGGCCATCAATAATATGTTGGAAATCTTTTTTGAATGGATTTGAGTTCAGGATTGGGAATCCTAGGTATTTCTCTACTTCATTTGAGGATCTCATGGATAAACATTGATTGATGCACTCCTTGTTTCTGGAGGAGGTATTTTTGGAGAAGATAACTCTTGACTTTTGGAAATTAATAGATTGACCTGAATAATTGCAGAATTTATTAAGGGTGTCTATTATTGAGTTACAGCTTTTTCGGTTGGCTTCTGCCATTAAGATTAGATCGTCTGCAAAGAACAGGTGAGATAGCTATGGTCCTTTGTTAGACATTTTTATGGGGATCCAATTGCAGCAGTCAATTTCGTGGTGTATAAGCTTAGATAGCATTTCCATGCAGATTATGAACAAGTATGGGGATAGGGGGTCCCCTTGTCTAATTCCCCTTGTGGAAATCAGTGCTAGACTCGTTTATCAGGATTGAAGTTGAAGTGGTAGAGATACAAGACATTATTAGGTCTATTAGATCTTTGGGGAAATTTAAAGAAATTAGTGAGAACCTTACGAAGGACCATTCTATTCTATCGAAGGCTTTTTCCAGATCTATTTTAATTAACATTTTTCCTTTCTTCCCTTTAGTTCTCTTATAGTAGGTCATTACTTCGTTCACAATGATGGCATTATCTGAGGCCCTTCTCCCTTTTAGGAAGCTAGTTTGTGTGGGGTGTATGACCTTTGGGAGGAGTGGTTTGATTCTATTAACTATAATCTTTGTAATGATTTTGTAGGCAGTGTTACAGAGGCTTATAGGTCTAAATTGTTTTATAGTTTCCAGATTCTGACATTTTGGAATTAAGCAAATGTAGGTTTTGTTCATTTCCTCCACCATCTTTTATTTCTAAAAGTATCCTTACAGAAGCTGATTAAGACGTTTTTTGTTTCATTCCAGAATTTTTGGTAGAAGAATGGGTGAAGATCATCCGGTCCTGACGCTTTATAAGGCTTAAAGGAGAAGATTGCTTGTTTAATTTCCTGGAGATTAGGTTCCAAGCTTAGGGCAGGGTGGTCCATGCTATCAAGAGTAGCATAGTAGGACATTGGCGTTTGATTTTTAGGGGAGAAAACATGGCTTGTGGTAAAGAAATTTTAAAAGAATTCAGTAATTAAAGGGATGATCTCTTTTTGGTCGTAAAATCAGTTACTTTTCCCTCATCTCTTAGGCTAAGGATTCTATTTTTTCTTCTACGTTGCATTGTGGTAATGTGGAAGAATTTTGTGTTGATATTATGCATCTATACAAATAGTGTTGATATTATGCATCTTGAGAATATATGAAAAGAAATGAAATCGAAGAGATCACAAAGATTACTATCTACTTGAAATAGTGTTAACCTCTTGAATTCTTTGAGCAAAGTTGAGACAAAAATAAAGTTTTTAAAAATGGATCTACCACCCAATAAAATCATAGCTTAAATATGGCTTGAAGATGTCAATATATATGCATATTACGATTGTGATGAATGTTTAGCATTGAAGATAAATTTATTGAGTTAAAAAGAAAATAAGTTTTTGAATAGAATGGTTGTGACTGTTCATGAAAGAGTATGAATGTTGGTTGGGAGTGATTTTTAAAAATAAATATAAGTAAGGTATTTAATTATTTAAAATGATATTTTGGTAATTTTAAAATATAACTAAGGTATTTAATTATTGAAAAGGGTATTTTGATAATTTAACATTTGATTAAAGAGCTTCCCACTTTTAATATAGTATAGATTTAAAGATTAGTCGGTTCACCTAAACTTCAGAACTAAGTATCTTGAATTTATATATCCTGGATTTTTGAGTTTCTAATTTGAAATTCAGGACTTAGTGTCCTAAATTTTTGAGCTGCTAATTTGAAATTTAGAACTAAGTGCCCTAAATTTCTGAATTGCTAATTTAGAATTCAAGATATAAGATTCAAAATTTTTGGACGGAATTTTCAAATTTTAGGATACGATATCCTGAAATTTGAACTTTGAGGTTTACACTTCGGGACGCCGTGTTCTAAATTTTGAACGAATTGGCTAATCTTTTAATATATTATAAATAGTAAACATATTTTAAATAACATACTTAAAAGTCGCTACTTGGTGTCATTTCCACCACCCTGAGATGATAATGGGTTGGTCCTCCCTGAGAAGACTACCTATTTTTCTTTTTAAGTGCATAATAGCTGATAGTTTTCAAAATTCGACCAAAATTTTTGTGGCCTCAGAGAACCTTAAAATGGTACTAGATAAGGATGAATTTAGAGGATGAAGTGTTTGGGTATCTTTAAAAAACGTGTTTGGATTAATGGATCTGATTGCGAATGAGTTGAGCTAACTACACGTGGATCAATAAGCCAATGCCATTTCTTTAATGAAAAAGTCCATATATTAAACTTCCATCAATTTTAAACTTAAATTTAACGTTAAGAAAAATTGTAGTCCAATAGGTGGAAGGATTTTTTTTTTTTGGTGGAATGAATTTTTTTTATTTATCACCAGAACAAACACAAAGCACTCTATCATCTAGCTATATAAAGAAAATCCCGTACTTACTCAGTTATGCTCAAGTAAGTCTATTGTTATCCTATATCTGTACAGGTGCTGGTCCTGCCTATCTACTATCTATGTATATACTTCTTCCAGCCATCTCCTATCCTTGTCCCTTTTCCATTTGCTGAGATCTCCATCATTCGAATTCTGCATTCTTCTTTGATTTGGTCACATACTTTGTGTGGTCCAGGAACTGAACTCTGCCGAAGAGTTCATTCCTCCCCTTCTAGATGTAATAATTCATTGCTGCCAATACTGCATATGAGAACTCCCTGCTCAATTTACCTCCCATTTTTCTGGCTACTCTTTTCCATAGGTGTTGTCCTTCAAAATTTGTGATCCTTATCTTTAGCCGCTAAAGTACTTCAGTGAGGCATAACTTGTAGAAGTGACACTCATAGAATAAGTGGTTAATAGATTCTGGTGCATTTTCACATTCTACATATAGGCCATCTGAGCTGATTCCTCTGAGAGCTAGCCTATCCTTTGTAAGTTGCTTCTTCTGCATAGTCAACAAGCAAATGAAGCAGTGTTTTGGAATGTTCTTCTTGTTCCAAACCCATCTCCCCCATTGGCATGTGTCCAGGTTCCCCTTCAACCAGGAGTAACCTTTTTGGATTGTATATTTTCCTGTTTGTGATTGCCATCCTCCATGAACATAACCCCTTGCCAGCAGGGGCGTCCCGACGAATTTTGTGGCCTAAAGCCAAACTTTATGAGGGGCTTTAACTTTTTTTTATTTATTATTATTATTATTATTTATTTGAAGTCTATTTTTTTAGCTTTTGATCTAAAATCACAAGGCAGGGGAAAGGTATGCGTATACACTACCCCCCAGACCCCATGGTGTGGGATAATACTGGGTATATTGTTGTTGTTGTTGTTGTTATATTTTTTTAGCTTTTCTTAGATACAAAGTTATTAATAATTTTCTTATAATCAATAACTCCTAATAAGTTTTTCTCAATTGACAATATAGCTAATCCATTTAACCTTTCTTGTGAGTTGTGACATTGTTGTTCTTAAGTAAGATTTTATCAATTTTAATTTTGAAAACTTCTTTTCGCTAAAGAAACGGTGACATGAATTATGAACATTATTCCATACGCAATTTAGGAATTTGGAAAAAAATTAAATCTTTTTATTTGATTAAGTGTATCAATTAAACTGTTATCTTCTAAATGTACTATTTTCCTTAACACTTTTAATTCAGAAAATAAATCTAAACCATCAATATTGAAATGATTATTATGCTTTAAGGAACATTCAAGATTAAAGCAATTTTTTTTTAAATTTCCAACATCTAGTGTTCTTAGTTTTTATTGATAGAAAACCAAAAATGTCTCCATATGCTTTGAATTGTTCAAATCTATTTTGAAGTGAAAAATAGCCTAAACTAATCAACTCTAAAGGACTCTTCGAATTTTGAGATTCCATTATCAACATTCGCATCAAATTGTTACTTTCTATATATCACACGTTTCTTACGAAATTCAGGTTCGATATTCATTTCAAGTGCAATTTCCTTGGTAGAAATTATATCAATTGCAAATCCTTCTTCTCTATATTTGTTAAAGAAAGAAATCAAGCGTTTTCACTTTATAGAACTCTTTTTTAAACTTATACATAGCCTATTAGGTGTAACAAAAAATGGGGCCCTCACAAATATGGGGCCTAAAGCGGTTGCTTTACTTACTTTATGGAAGGGCCGCCCCTACTTGCAAGTTTGTCTCTTATGTGACATATTTTCTTCCAATACCAATTGCTGTCTTGTGGTACATTGTATTGCCACCAATCTACATTTCTTAAGTAGATGTGGTTGATCCATTTGACCCACAAAGAATCAGTCTTTTGAGTTATGTCCCATACATACTTCTCTTTGGCTGCCTCATTCCATACCACACTGTCCTTTATCCCAACCCCTCACTCCTGTTTTGGTCGACAAACGAGGTCCCAGGACATTAGTGGTACCCTGATTGTTTCCACCTTACCATCCCAGAGATAATTGCGACAAATTGCTGTAATGTTTTTGAGTATTGCTTTGGGAAGTATGAAAGTCGATGCCCAATATGTGTGTATATGCATCAGTGTTGCTCCCATATGCACACACAAATATACGTGGTCGTACAAGTAATAAAACGATAAATCGAGTGTCGAAACCACAGAGACTTGTGTTAACTACCCCCTAGTTTCACTAAGATTATTATTTAGTCAAGTATTTCCGAGTTCAAAAGTGTGATTATACGACGCTATAATTCTAACAAGTAACTAATTTATCAAGCAACACAATGGTTGTTGTGTATTCAGTAGAGAAAAATATTCCATGATTGTGATCGATTCACCAATCCTATTGTGCTCTAGTTAACTCTCTCTTTCATACAAATTACCCATGGTTGCTAATTAATCGAACAATTTCTCTCGTAGCCTTCTCTCGAAGTACTACCCGCCTATTCAAAATAGATTAACGCCTATATTCCTGTGGTATCAATCTATTAAGAGCGCATTAAGATTACGATATGTAATTAAGCACGGTGACTAGGTATATTCCTATCCAAACCACAAATCCCCCCCCCCCCCCCCAGAGTTAAGATAAAATCTCTTTTCAATTATTCTCTAATCTAAACATGGCTTTCCCAAGCATAGCATAGATAGTAAATAGAACCTCACTGTTGGCCAGACTAAGCAATTAATCACAAAATTGAAGAAACAATCATATATTGGTGTATTGTAATAACGGTCAAGTCAACTTTAAACGACAATATACATGGCTAAATCACAACCCCAGAACTATGGGTTTTAGCCACTCATGATAATGTCAATTCACAAGTGTTGAATAATTGAAACTACTAAGAAAAGATGAAGAAAACTTAGATATTCTTACTCCCGGATGTTCCTCGCGTGTATTTTTCCTTCAAAGTGGCGTCTCTCTCTCAAAATAGGCTTGGTCTTGCTTTTATACGCGTTGGGTTGGTCTTGGGCTTAAATAACCTTGTCCGGGCAAAGTTGGAGAAGTTTTCCATCACCAGCCCCAGGGTAACGTAGGGCGCTAGCCTTGACACTGTGAACATAAACATTCTGAAAATTGGGCCACAGGTAGCGCCCCACGCTGCCTGTGGCCATAGAAATCGCCATTTTTAATCTTTTCTCCTTTTTGGCTCTAATCTCGCACCTTTCGCCCCCTATTGCCTCCAGATGATTCCTAGATATAAAAACACCATAACTTAACATAAATCAATACATTTTACATCCAAAATCACACGAGTAAAACATGAGACGCTATACATATTAATATATATATACTTTAAACTAAATATCAACACCCCATACTTAGACTCTTGCTCGTCCTCAAGCAGGGGGACTATCAACTACACCCCCAACAACGTACACATCTCAACTAGAGTGGAGCAATTTAATTTTAGCCATACACTCTACCCTTGACTATGATCGATACCGGAAATCAAGCACGAACATACAACTTTCACATTCTTCCCATTTTAAGCAAGCCCCAGTATAAAAATTTCAATTCAATCAGCTCAAACAACCTATCCGTCACCACCCTACCTCAAGAGCTGACTCGTTACCACTAAGCACCCTCAACTCGCGCACTCACCCAACAAGAGAAATTTACAACATTACCAATCCTTCATGAGATCATGTGCCCTCACCAACAAACAAAAGAGTGAACAAATAGTCAACACATTCAAGTATGCCTTTGAACATAATTTAAGGAAATCACACAATTTGAACAAAAAAATCGCTCACTCTCACGAAGAATTCATGTGCATCTCGTGGTCATACCATAAGCTTGCCCATAGTGTACATCTCTACTAACCTAAGCTAGCCAAATCCAGGATCAGTTAGGACTTTAAGGTTGTAATGTAAGATAAGGGACGGGTATGATACATTTAGGAATAGTGACTAAACCTCCTAAGCACTTTAATACACTATACTCACAAATCGAGCACATATTCTTCTCAACCAATTCTCTTGCTACAACCCATATACAACATAGCCCTTTTTTCAATTAAGCACTTCTATACTCCCACTAGCACAAATTAGTAAGATTAGGAGGTGCGTGTTTTTCTACATTATTTGAACTATTTTTTTTCTTGCAATTTTTTTTCTTTTTCTCTTTTTTTAATACACACACTCCATACATTAAGGTTCATCGGCTACTGACCTCTTTTTCCACAACTTTAGTGCACCTTAAGGGCCCTTCTATGGTTCCACTCGAAAGCTACTCCCCAATCTCTCACCTTACTTCTTTTAGAGATTAAGTGCATTAGGAGGTAAATGTTCAACAATTTCAAATTAAGAACAAAAATAGGGGTACAACTTGTAATGTGGGTGCCAAAGGAAAGGTCTATAGGCTCAAAGGGGCTAGCAACGGAAAATTTTATCTTTAAGTGACAAGCACATCTATGATCAAGCAAGAAGTGCCTACGTCATCTTCTATACTACCACAACTTAATGTTTTCGCTTCGATTAGCACACGAGGAAAGTTCTAGACTACACTGGATAGCACAGAAAATCACAATTCCTCACACACACATTGCACATGATTCAATCGATACGGTTATGTTCAACTCTCAAGTCAAACAAGCACATATAGTTGAGAAATTTTAAGCAATATTGCACGATGTGACATACAAGTCAAAAAATTGAGAAAAGGCATCACAGAGTAGGCTATTTATTTTATTGAGGCATCACATTTCAAATCAAATGTACGGAAAGACAGAGCGCGTGCTATAGCCTAGTGTGCCAGTACCAAACACGTCAATAAGTATCTCAGAGCAACTCAGTTTCTTCTTAACATTCCTAAAAAGAAGTACCCGGTTTGAGCTACACCCTTGGAAAAGAACCGGCGCCCAAAGAAAACCAAGGTATACTACCTAACTATCCTAAAAAAAACTTTTTGTTTTTTTTAATTAGACTTTAATCCCTCAAGAAAATTGTCCAAAAGATACATCGTCAGGAAAAGTCCGAGCTTTTCTAAAAAAAATTTCTATTTTCTTTTTTTTCCTTGCTTTTTTGGTTTGAGAACCTAGACTATGTCTACTACGAGTTCTAAAAGAAAAATTAATAAAAAACAGTTTTATACAGTTACACTTCCGAAAGTAGTCTCTCCACCCCACACATATTTTATGCATAGTCCTCGATGAATGATCACAGAGAAAAATATTAAAACAAGGGTGAGAAATACTCCTGGATACCCTTTCGGGCCTAGCTCAGACATGATTCTCAATACGGAAAAGGGCCTGATATATCCCTCTACTTTATTTTATTGTTCAATCCTGTCCCCCGTTATACTTTCCGTCCAAATTTACCCCTACCGTCCATCAAAGTTCTATATTTGCCCCTATTTTAACGGCCGAGACACGTGGCACATCCTGAATACGGAAAAGGGCCTGATATATCCCAATACTTTATTTTATTGTTCAATCCTATCCCTCGTTATACTTTCCGTCCAAGTTTACCCATGCCCTCCATCAAAGTTCTATATTTGCCCCTAATTTAACGACCGGGACACGTGGCATATTGTAAGAGAAAGAACCAGTACAAAAACAAAAAAACTCCAAACCGCCCTAGAACCCATGACCCGCATGCTCGTTTTTCCTCTCTTAATTTTTTTCCAAACTTCTCTTAAATAAAAACTTTTAATCCGTGTAAGAGATTATCTTAGTCTGACAAAGAGATGAGGTTCAAAGACACAAGGTTCTGTCATCTCTTTGCTTGTTGCCACCATTTTTTTCTTTACTTCTATTTTCTTACTCCTCACTCCCTTACATTTTTTTCTTCCTCTTGTTATCACTGAATGAAACTCCACCTTTGAAAACAAAATTGCTCGAAGTCGCCCACAATTCCTTGCATATGTATTTTCTTTCAATATCATTGATTTAAGAAAAAATTGAAATAGGTGTGGCAGAAAATTTGAAACTTCAGACGGGCTTGATGGAATTCTTTCTCCGGCGATCTCAAAACAACGATAGGAGATTGGGTCCAATTTCGAACAGTTCAATGAAGCTGGGGAAGTAATTTCTATGGCTAAAATAAATATAGTAAGATTTCATACATGCCCAAGTACTCAAGACCATTCACAAAGTCACGCCGGCGCCGGAAATTGTGTCTTTGAACCTCATCTCTTTGTCAGACTAAGATAATCTCTTACACGGATTAAAAGTTTTTATTTAAGAGAAGTTTGGAAAAAAATTAAGAGAGGAAAAACGAGCATGCGAGTCATGGGTTCTAGGGCAGTTTGGAGTTTTTTGTTTTTGTACTGGTTCTTTCTCCTAAAATATGCCACGTGTCTCGACCGTTAAAATAGGGGCAAATATAGAACTTTGATGGAGGGCATGGGTAAACTTGGACGGAAAGTATAACAAGGGATAGGATTGAACAATAAAATAAAGTATAGGGATATATCAGGCCCTTTTCCGTATTCAGAATGTGCCACGTGTCCCGGCCGTTAAAATAGGGGCAAATATAGAACTTTGATGGACGGTAGGGGTAAATTTGGACGGAAAGTATAACGGGGGACAGGATTGAACAATAAAACAAAGTAGAGGGATATATCAGGCCCTTTTCCGTTCTCAATACTAAGGGTCGGGACGACCCCACACTTAAGTTCAAACATGCTCCTCAGCTTCAACTTCGGGTACTCAGGCTTCCCCTACCCTGCAAAACAAAAAAAAAACCACAAAACTTGACTATAATAAATAAATAAATAAATAAATAAATAAATAAAATATAGGTTGGGTTGCCTCCCAACAAGCTCCTTATTTATAATCGTGGCACGACTCTACTACTTTTCTCAGGCTGGGCGCTTTCTCTTCTTCTTTCTCCCATGAAGTCTAGCCATTTTGCACGCTCACCGAAGGTCCCCACTTTCATCTCTGGCTCTTTTCTCAATCATCTTTACACACTTAGCTTGCAACACCCCATCCTCTAACTCAATTATCCCATCTGGATCACTACAATTCACATAAGGACTCTGCTCCATTTCCTTCAATTCTACCACAATAATCATGCACAAGTCCTCATAATCCTTAGGGAGCTTAAGTGCCTTGTACACATTAAAAGTGATTTCCTCATCATCAACTCTCATCTTCAACTTTCCTTTCCTCACATCAATAATCGCCCCACCAGTAGCTAAGAATGGTCTCCCCAAATAATGCGCACTTACTCATGTGCCTCGTAATCAAGAACAACAAAATCACCAGGAAGAATAAACTTTCCCACTCGAATTAACACATCCTCAATAATTCCTTATGGCATAACTAATGACCGATATGTCAACTGTAAAGTGATTATAGTAAGTCTAAGCACCCTAATCCGAGTAGCTTGAATAAAGATGATGGCATCAAATTTATACTAGCCCCAAATCACACAGGGCTCTACCAACTTCTTATTTTCCAAGAGACAGAGGAATTGTGAAACTCCCAGGATCCTTCAACTTAGGAGGAAGTTTACTCTGAACTCTAGCACTACACTCTTCAGTAAGTGAAACTATTTCTAACTCTGTATGTCTTTGCTTGTTTGCCACAATATCTCCGAGATACCTTGCATACTTAGCACTTATTGCGAAATTTCCACCAAAGACAAATTCACACGCACCTGGCTCAAAATATCTAAGAATTACTTGTACTTAGCATCATCTTTTCGCTTCAACAATTTTTGTGGAAACGGAGGTGGTGGCCTTGTCACAATTTCTGATCCTTCGATCTCTTTCTCACTCCTCTAATGGCTTGGGAACTAATTCTTCCTCAGGATTAGCCATATACTTCTTTTTCTTTGGAACTTCTTCTAATACTCTTCTATTATCAAGGTAACCGCATTGACTTGAGCTTTAGGATTAGGCTCAGTGTCAATAGGAAGAGCCCAATAGGTCGAGTATTTTGAGCATTGGCAAGTTGCCCCACTTGTCTCTCCAGATTTCGGATCGCTATAGCGTGGGCTGCTGCTTGAGCATGCTGATCAGCCATCAATTTCTTTAGCTTCTCTTCAATGTGACTCATTGAGTTTGTAGGTCGTTCAGCCTGTGGTGTTCTATATTGTTGTTGAGGAGCTTGTGGCCTGTACTGATTTTGAGCACCTTGATTTCCACCCCAAGAAAAGTTTGTGTGGTTCCTCCAGTCTGGATTGTAAGTGTTCCCATATTGATTAGTCTGGCCCTTATTTGCATTACCCACAAAATATACTGACTCTGGATTAACTGGGCATAAGTCGCTCGTGTGACCCTCTCCACACACTTCACAAAATATTTGAACCTGTTGCACTGGCTGAGCTTGTTGCTTGTTAATAGTCAAGGTCATCTGATTGACTTGGCTGGCCAGTGTGGCAATCTGCGCTTATAATGCAGAGACAACATCTAACTCGAGAACCCCTACATTTTTTTGCACTATGTGCCTGCCCATATTTCCTTACCAATCAGAATTGCTTTTAGAGAATTTGTTCAATAATGCATATATTTCATCGAAACTTTTCTCCAACACTTGACCTCCCCCTGCAACATCTACCACAATTTTTGTCTCAGGATGTAGCCTTTCTATGAAAGTGTGAGCTAACACTTCGTTTGTTTGATTGTGATGAGGACAGTCTCTGAGCAGCCCCTTGAACCTTTCCCAAGCTGAGTATAGATATTTTCCCGATTTCTGTTTGAAGGCAACTATCCACTACAAAAAAAACAGCGTTTAGCGACGGATTTTAGCGACAAACATAGTTCCGTCGCTGATTAGCGACGGATTGGCTACGGAATAATAGTTTCGTTGCAAAAAAAGCCAAAAAATAATTAGTATATAATATAGCGACGGATTAGCGATGAAATCGAAAAATCGTCGCTAAATATTGGCGCTAAATATTGGCGCCCTCTATTTAGCTACGGATTTAGCGACAAAACGTGGGCGACAAAATTTATTTACCTACAGCGACGGAATTAGCAACGAAAATTCCGTCGCTATGCTAAATCTAAGGTTTGTAGACCATGTTTCTGTATTTGGGTATTCTCTATTTGCTGAAAATTGATGGTTGAATTAACATTTTTGGGGTTAAAGATTTGTAATTTTTTGGAGCACTACTGTGAGTACTAAAAGTACTAAAATTAACGATGATGATGCTTTGGGTTCAAAAGTACTAAAATTGTATTTTTTGGGCTTTTGCTCTTTGATGGATCTTGGGTTTTAGGTATGTTGGCTGGATGATCTGTTACTGTTTTTTGATAAATTAACTTTTTTTTTCTTCATATATAGGATATTCAAAGGTCTTAGCAGCTTTGACTGCAAATTAAATTCATATATTATGGCTAATGTTAATATTTTAGATAGCTCAATAGCTGTTTCTATATTCTGCTACTAGATTTTCATTTATTCTCTTCCTCCACTCTGTATGTAAGCTAGAAATTTTTGTTCTCTGACTCTAGTAGCAAAGGCAAGTAAACTATGCAGTGTTTGAGTGGAGCCTCTAGTGGAAATTGCAAGTAATGTGATGAGAGGCAACTTAAATTCACCAAGTTATTTCATTTTTTTTCTGTTTATATTAGGTACAAGTGATATTTGCTAAGAATTTTTTGGTTTTGTCAGAGATTTAAGAGAACTTCTACTGTTAGAGAAATTATTTTTTTGTTGATATATTTAGTTGATATAATATTGAATTGAGATAGATTTAAATGAAGCGACATGAATATTATGAAGATTCATATAGTCGGATCCCAATTTGGCTTTGCTTGAGATTGAGGCATACTTTTTGTGTCACACTTGGATGTCCCAAGTGATCAACAGATTTAGCTTGCTTTGTTCTGCATATTTCTAATATCAATTTGCTACCCACAGTGGTCTTCTCTCTAGTATATGGATGCCATTTGCAACTTGAGATCTGCACGTTAAAAATTTGAAGAAAGGGGTTTCGTAAAGGAGGAAATCCGCCATAAGTTTATGGGAATCTTATCTTTATGGGGATACTTTTATCGTTTTCCTCTTTCTACTGACCGATAACACACTTTAATGCTAGTGATGATTCTTGCGTCAAAGTTAAAGTTTAAACCACAAATGTTGCCAACTTTTACACCGAAGCTTACAATTTTTTTGTGCTTAATTTACTACCTTAGTCACTTATTGTTTGTGAACAATTGAAGTAACAGAGCATTATGATGCTACTCATTTGGGTAACAGGTCATTATTTCTTGATAATATGGCTCATAATTTCATCTTTTGACTTCTTTTAGTTTTAATCCAGCAGAAATTTGATTATCCTGTTTTATTTCTATATTAAATAGGAATATGGATCATTTAGAGCGTGCTTGGATGTACGAGAGGTTGGATGGCCGAGGAGGTATAAATTCTAATTTTGTAACTGGCGTGGATAACTTTCTCTTGTTTGCACGTTCTCAGCGAAATCGCATGAGTGGTGAGAATGTTCGATGTCTGTGTAAAAAATGTTGCAACATTATATACATGGATATTGAAACAGTTAGATTGCACCTTTTAAGTTTGGATTTGTTGAAAACTATTTTGTTTGGAAGTATCAAGGGGAAAAAGATGTGACTGATGTGATGTCTTCTAGCAGTGATCTACATGGTGGTGTTCAACCTGCATTTGGATATGACAATCCATACCGACAAATGGTTTTAGATGCAGCTGGACCCAACTTTGGCTAGGGTTCTAGTTGGCAATCTTATAGTAATACTGAATTTGAGTCATCTCATCATTTTGAGCCTTCAATGGAGGATGAGGCTAATCCTTCAATGGAGGAGGAGCCTAATCCTGAGTCTCAAAGGTTTTACGATTTGCTAAAGGCCGCTGATACAGAATTGTATCCTGGTTCTTCCCTCTCTCAACTCGTAGTAGTTTCTAGGATGTTAAACATTAAAATGGAGAACAGTTTATCACAGAGGGGATATGACCAAATGATGCAATTGATGAAAGAGTCTTTACCTGAAGATAACATAATGCTTGAAAGTTATTATCAAACCAAGAAGCTAGTGCGTAGCTTGGGTTTGCCGGTTGAAAAAATTGATTGTTGTAATTCAGGATGTATGTTGTATTGGGGTGACGATGAAGACCTCACATCTTGCAAGTTTTGTGGCTACGAGAGGTTTAAACGTCGCGTTGGTTCTCGTAGAGGAAATTAGTCCCTTATAAAAGGATGTATTATTTTCCTTTGATTCCTAGATTGCGAAGATTATATGCATCTCATGCTACAGCCGGTGACATGAGATGGCATCATGAGCATATGCAAGAGGAGGGGGTAATGCGTCATCCATCAGACTCTGAGGCTTGGAAGCACTTCAATGAAACTCATCCATTTTTTGCTGCTGAACCAAGGAATGTGAGGTTGGGGTTATGTACTGATGGTTTCCAACCATTAGGTCAATTAGGAAGAACATACTCTTCGTGGTCGGTGATTGTCACTCCATACAACTTACCTCCTTGGATGTGTATGAAAGCCTCGTACATGTTCTTAACTGTCATTGTTCCGGGGCCAACCAATCCTAAACAAAAAATTGATGTTTTTCTACAACCTCTAATAAAAGAATTGACCTTTTTATGGGAAGAAGGTGTGGAAGCATTTGACATCTCAAAAAGGCAAAACTTTCAATTAAGGGCGGCGTTGATGTGGACAATCAGTGACTTTCCAGCATATTCTATGTTATCAGGATGGAGTACTGCTGGAAAGTTAGCATGTCCTTATTGTATGGAGGACGCACAATCTTTTAGATTACGTCATGGTGGGAAAACAACTTGGTTTGATAGACATAGAATGTTCCTTGACCAACATCATCCATTTAGGAAAGATCGTAAAAACTTTCTTAAAGGTCATACTGTTAAAAGGCTACCACCAGCACTTAGAACGGGAGAGGAAATTTTGAACCAAATTAGTGAGTTAGGGCTAAGGAAAGTAACAGATCAAGATGCACAAGTAGTTAATTCGAGAATATGTAAATCTTGTGGATGGGAAAAGCGAAGCATCTTTTGGGATTTGCCTTATTGGAGTTCTAACATGATTCGGCATAATCTTGACGTCATGCATATTGAAAAGAATGTCTTTGATAATGCATTTAACACAGTCCTTAATGTTAAAGACAAAACCAAAGACAATTCGAAAGCACGTCTGGATATGCTAACCTATTGCGATAGACCTCAGTTGGCAAAGGATGCTAGTGGAAAATATCCCAAAGCTGCATATACAATAGATAATGAAGCAAGGGATATCTTATTAGATTGGGTAAAAAGTTTGAAGTTTCCAGATGGGTATGTTTCAAATTTGGGTCGTTGTCTAGAGATGAACAAGTCTAGGTTATTTGGCATGAAAAGTCATGATTGCCACGTGCTCATGCAACGATTAATGCCTATTGCCTTTCGTGAACTACTTCCTAGCAATGTGTGGCAAGCACTTACTGAATTGAGCTTATTTTTTAAAGATCTTACTTCAACCACTCTACGAGTGGCTGACATGGAGAGATTAGAAATAGACATCCCACAGATCTTGTGTAAGTTTGAACGTATATTTCCACCGGGGTTCTTTAACTCAATGGAACATTTGCCCGTGCACCTGCCATATGAAGCAAGAATTGATGGACCTGTACAATATCGATGGATGTATCCTTTTGAGAGGTAAATTTAAAACTTCTATGTCATAAAAGTGACAAGTATGCTACACATGACTTTTTAATTTAATGGTCCATTCATTTATCTATTTAGGTACCTTGGAACTTTGAAAAAATGAATGGAAATAAAGCTAGTGTTGAGGGATCTATTTGTGAAGCATACTTGATGACAGAGTCAACACAATTATTTTCTCATTATTTTGAACCTCATGTCATTACACGTGATCATAATGTGGACCGGAATGATGATAGTGGTGTTGTGGAAGATCATAAAGGAAATTTATCAATATTTACACATCCGGGTCGACTATCGGGAGAAGCAAAAAAGAGGAGTTTAGCCTTGGAAGAAATCAAGGCTGCCCAAACTTACATTCTACTAAATTGTAAAGAGGTTGAGCCATTTATAAGGTAACATTTGAAAGTTATACTTTCTTAATATAACAAATATTCATATATCAGAAGCACTAATTTTAACTTATTTTGTTGCAATGAAGTATGTACGTGGAACGTTTACAAGAAGAATATCCGAATTTATCTCAGGATCAAATAGATGAGAATCTCGAAACATATTTCTCTATATGGTTCAAGCAATATATAAGCCTCCAACAATAATTTACTTTTATACAATAATGTACATAAATTGACTTGTTAAATTTAACTAAGTCTCACAATTTTTTAAATAGGTCCGAAGCAACCATATTGAGAATGCATTCTTGCGTAGCCTTGCTCATGAACCATTGACAAGCGCAATATGTCATTCAGTGTATTTTGTTAATGGATATAAATTTCACGCAGAAAGTCATGGTAGCGCAAGATCAACAATGAACAGTGGAGTTTGTATATCGGATCCAAATGTTGGTGACTACTATGGTCGGATACAAGAGATTATACAAGTAGAATACCGTGAAGAACCTTTTAAAGAATACTGTATTATTCAAGTGTGAATGGTTTGACCCAACGATGAATGTTGGTGTTAAAAAGCATAATCAATACAAATTGGTGGATGTTAACCATCGTCGTCAATATAAAAAATATGAACCTTTTATTCTTGCAATGCAAGCAACTCAAGTGTGTTATGTTCCTTATCCTAGCAAGAGAAAGGACAAGGAGGATTGGTTAGCTGTATTGAAAGTTAAACCTCGGCATGTTGTTGAATTACCCGATGAGGAAGTGATGGTAATTTCAGATGCGAATCTCCCCTTCCAAGTTGAAGAAGTTGAAGATCATGTGATAGATATGAACATTGTCGTTGATGTATCTTACTGTTTTTTGTTTGTTGTAATCAAAGCTGAATGCTATGTGTTCTGTTTGTTGTAATCTAAGCTGAATGCTATCTGCAAGAATATATCTATATTTATTGCTTTTCTTTGATGTCTAACTTCTCGCTCATTTCCCTAAATTTATCGCTTACTATAAAATTGAAAAATCTAGCAGTAATTTTGGCCCAATTCTTGACTTATACCAGTGTTTTCTGTTTGCAGGGACTTAATTCTTGGCTTATACCAATTTATGAATATAATTTGCTTACATGTAATTTTTTTTGTAGGTATGACTCGAGGGAGAGGCAGAGATAGCATAGCTCGTGGAGGCAAGTCCTCAGTTAGGGGTAGGGGTAATTCTGCTATTCCTGCAAATATGCCTTCTATTCCCATTCCCATAATTAGTCCTCAACAAGGTGGTACGAGTTTTTTAGGTGGGCGAAATCACATAAACCAAGTACAAACTTTAGCTTCTAGCAGTACCACACCCGTTCAAACATCAGGTCATGGTAATACCCCAACTATCCATTCTGAATCATCTCCTAATACACCTGATCAGAGTAACCCAATAGGTGAGGGCATATCTACTCAAAGCAACACAATTGGCGAAGGTGAGTGCACCAGTAGTCGCGGGCAGCGGACTACTCTTGCTCCTACAGGGTTAGTCCATGTTTTTACTATTATTTTTTATATAGAAATTTTGATTTATGATACCCCTTCAACTATTGTCTTCAAATTTTTTCAGGTTAGAACCTAGTGGATTATGCTCGTCGAAAATATTTAAATCTTTCAAGCATGAACTTGATCCCAATGGAATCAATTGGAAAAGTGTCTCTGACGAGATAAAAAACTTTTCGGAAAAGGGTCAAATATATCCCTATACTATTTGAAATAGTTTAAATACATCCTCCATTTGAGTATCTGGTCAATTATATCCTTACCGTTATACTATTGCACTGATTTGCCCCTAATTTAGACGGAAGGACACGTGACAACCTGAAAAAGAAATAACCCACCCCGATTTTAAATACCTGGATCCCTTTACAATCCCCTCGTTAACTTGACCCATACCCGACCCATTCCCCTTCATTTGGTTTCTTCTTTGCAGACATTTTCGAAAATAGTTACAGCCCCAAAACAGTTGAATCGAAGATGGTGAAAGGATGCCAAGGAGAACTAATCAGACCATACGTCAGGCGAACTTTTCTTGGATACAAAAGGTCGAAATCACACCAGTATCCAAACACTTCGTTGATTAAGATCTGGGAAGTGAACACTAAGAAAGAAGTATAATGTCACCTCGAGAAGCGAATGGCAAACATTTACAGTACATTTGGGGTAAAGTTTGTAGGCTTCATGGAAACAGTAGCGTCTTTAGAGCCTATTTCAAGTCCAATTTGTCTTTCATGTCCATGGGTGATTGAGAGCTCAAGTTTGGGGTTTTATGTATGCAGCAACTTAAATGTAGCGCATAGAGAAATTTTAATTGCTTCATTATTGAATCCCTTGGGCTGTTGATTCTGGGAGTTTGGATCCAAAATTTGAAGACGTGATTGGCATTATGGAAATTACACTTGAACTTGAAAAATTATTTGGGTTTGAAAATGGAATTGTCTGCTTGAGCTACAATTTGGTTACTGTACTGATAAAATTGAAAGCAGCTAGATTTGATAATTGAGAAAAGAAATTTTGGGGCTTAAAGTTTCGAGCTCTATCACTATAGCTCCTGATATTTGAACTGGTGGAAGGAACTAGTTTGGGAGATTAATTAATTTGTGACTGAAAGTAGTTGGGTTTTAACATCGATTGAAAACATTGATTTGGAGTGTAGAAGACAGAGAAGGATATAAAGAAAAAAGGAAAGAAAATGAAAAGAAAAATAAAGAGAATTTAGAGGGGAATGGGTCGGGTATAGTTCAAGTTAAGGGGTGGGGTTTGTAAAGTGAATTGGATATTTTAAAATTGGGGGTGGGTTATTTGATTTTTAGGTTGCCATGTGTCTATCCGTCAAAATTAGGGGCAAATTAGTGCAAAAGTATAACGGTAAGGATATAGTTGACCAGTTACTCAAACGAAGGGTATATTTAAACTATTTCGAATAGTACAAGGATATATTTGACCCTTTTCCGAAAACTTTTATTGGGGAGAATTCAAGGTATAACTTTTCATTATATAATGAATTTAGGAAGTGTATTAACTGTTATAAATAAGATATTAATGTTATTACTTAATAAAATTATTTCAGAAGAAATTCTATTGGGACTCTTCCATGGATAGTGCAGTGAGGAGCCAATGGGAGATTAAGGCATCAATAAGGTACAAAGATTTCATTTCAAAAATGAAATCTAAAACAGTTAGGCCAAGAGGTGTTCAAGAAGAAGTGTGGGAAAGTTGGGAACAACTTTGGAAAGATCCCAAGTGTGTTGAAAAGTCAGAAATAAATGCAAAGAATCGTCGTGGCGGTAGGAGTGGAGTCTCCATTGGGACTCACACAGGCGGCTCTGTCTCCACTGGAGAGTATCGCAAGAGACTTTTAAGTATATCGCAACAAAACTTTATGAATGAAAATATTACTTAATTGAACAAGTAATAAAATTCCTATATGAGAGAATGCCTTAAAGTTACTGGATTAAGCTCTAAGGAACCTATGCACTTCAATTCTGTCTTCTACTATCTACTTGGTTTAAATCATGTCTACAAACCTAACTGAAATTGTATCTGCTATAGTTGAATACCATCTGATAGAACCATGTGTTGCAAAACCTCATTATGAAAACTAATGTACTTAACTTATAATTGGATCATGCTTGCGTAGTGTAAATCTTCACTATTCAGGACCAACTATGATGCCCATGTAGCCTAATTCCATGTTTAGTACTCAGTCCTGTTGTAATTTGGTAGTATTAGTTAGAATACAACATGTACACATTTGAATGTCACCTATTAGGAGTTCTGTACTCATCCCTGCCTTAAAGGAAACTACTGTTTGTATATTATGTTTATGATTGTGTTTTCAGGACATTAAAATCTACTAAGTTTACTGAAGTTTACCTATAGACTTAGAAGAAGCCCTTTAAATGTTTATCTATCTTGTTTGAATATATCACTATATATATATAACTCTTAACCAATCTAGATGTGAACGAAGATCTCTTTGGAGATCACTTGCCAATGTATTTGCCTGCCCCTGTTTTCTTAAGAATGTAGAAGTGGATTGTTAACTTTCTCACTTAGTGAGGAATGGAATGTTGGTCTGTATGTAGACTCCCATTAAGTATGTATGATTAAGTACATGATCACAACTAATGACCTTCATAAGTATGAACCCGCTAACAGGGCTATTTTGGTTTGACTAGTGTATTTTGGTGCTCTTTCGCTGCAGCTATCACCAACTACCCTTGTGATTTTATAATTTAAATGGTCATGCACAAGTGGAGGGATTTTATGCCTCATTTAGTATCTGGAATGCTGCCTGTGTAAGATTTGCAAAGCATAACCTGTCCGGAGGGAGGAGGGACGGAGGGAGGGAGTTGTCTTAGGTAAATGGCCAACATAAAAGTAGTCTAATAATGATAAAACCTCTAACCATTGAATAATAAACTTGAAGAATTATAGAGAATGTGTCTAGTAAATTCCGACTAGTTGAGGGGCAGTTGACTGATTGTTCTTTAATGTCTATGGTAAAAATAGAAATGGGATTTGAGTGTTTCAAATACTCCGCCGTGGGGCTTCCGTAGATGACTAAGGCATAGTGTTGTTTCATCTAGATTAGGTTGGGGTTTTCATGAAAGCTTTTTCAGTCTGGTTAAAGACTTGTATGTTAGTGAATAGATAAATATTCGATTATAAAACATCTACTTCTAGATAATCTCAAAATTTGTCTTAAAAGACCAATGTAGTATGGAATTAGATTGGGCCCGAATAGAGCAGAATGTTTACAACCTAAAGGAAAATCATATAGTCGAATCAGAATGTTTACTTATTCTGAGCCCTTGTATTCATGTGCTGCTGTTTTCTCACTGTTTGCTAGCACCTGCAATTGATTATGTCGGAGTGATCTTAAGCTTGATAAGAGTACATGATAGTACTACATGCTTGTGTGCATTAAAATTGTGATCCAGTTTGCATTAATTGAGTCTGAAATTCCTGTCCAAACTGGCATATGTCCACAGTTCCTGCTGCATTTTTCAGCTTGTTGTTGTGACCTCCATTTGCTTGTTAAATAGGAGAAGGGCTCATTATATCTAACATGTCCCAAATATCAATTCCAAATGGGATTTCAATCATTATCAATTGAATCTCTGTTAGTTACAAGTTCAGAAAGATTAAAAGTTAGAACCTTTGCTATAGTAATATTTTCATCCTTTTAAAAATAAATTATTTTTGGTATAGGCTGTTGAAAAGGGTCGAGACCCAACACCAAGTGAATTACATTTGTACATCCATACACATGGGCATGATGGAAAATCTTTTCTTGATGAGAAAGCTCGACTTGTGCATGTAAGTTCAATATTTTATAATCTTATTTACTATAATATAAAAGGAATATGAAAAGCATCCTCTCTGTTGGTTAATTAAATGCTCAACATTCTTGACTATTTTAATTCAGCACTTATTACACCTCTTTTACAGGAAAGGTATCAGAAAATATTACAGGAACAAACACAAACTCAATCTGATATTGATCAATGTAAAGCATATTACGAAGCCGCGGGAGGGGAAAAGAAGAGAAGAGTATATGGTCTTGGATCTCAAGCAAAATGCTACTATGGACCGAATCTTCGTGGCTCTTCCGGATCAGATGCTTCATCATCAATACCACCTTCGGGTGCTCAATCAGCATCGAACCTGGATGAGTTAGTGAGGCATTTGATTCCTGCACTAACAGAGCACATAGTTCCTGTGATAACTGATCATATGCTTCCAGTATTGACTGAGCGGGTGCGTGAAATGATTTCGTCATCACCCTCACTGACTTCTACTGACCACCCATTAGATGTGGTACCAACAGTTCATGTTCCTACTACTGCTACTGTTCATGGGGTTCATCCATCTGTTTCAGATGATGACCTTAACCTCTAAGCCTCGTATTTGGAAGTTTTTTGGTTTGAACTTTATTGTTGGTGTTAAGGATAATTCGCACCTTTTTGGTTTGAACTTTATTGTTGGTGTTAGGGATAATTCGAACTTAATTATATTAGCTATATGCATTTTGGACCTTGAAGTATGTTAATTTATATGAATTTTAGTTATTATAAAGGATATCTAATAATATACATGCAAAGTGCATGAGCAGAGAAAATTTAAAATGCTAAATAAAAAGGATTTAAAAGGGAAAAATATTGCGACGGATTGCAACATACGATTTTGGTTGCCAAATGCAAAGCTGAAATTAGTCTCAAAATATTGGCGACAGATTTGCGACCGAATTTCTGTCACAAAAGTATACCAACGACGAAATGCATTGTGAAGTTAGCGACAAAATTTTCTAATATAGCGACGGAAATTCTGTCGCTAATTGCAGCAACGGATAGTGTTCGTCGCTAGAACGTCGCTAATATTGCGACGGATCCCATTTTTCCGTCGCTAAGAGCTTAGCAACGAGCAGATCAGCAACAAATGGTAATCCGTCGCTAATCCTGATAGCGACGGAAAAAGGCTCT
Organism: Nicotiana attenuata; assembly: GCF_001879085.1. Classification (NCBI taxonomy): domain Eukaryota; kingdom Viridiplantae; phylum Streptophyta; class Magnoliopsida; order Solanales; family Solanaceae; genus Nicotiana; species Nicotiana attenuata. The sequence goes on from NW_017674549.1 coordinate 59,752, forward strand.
TTAGCGACGGATTTTGTCCGTCGTTAAATGCTATTTTTTTTGTAGTGATCTCACTTCTTATCTTTGAGTTTTGCCTGAAGGAAAGAACCATGCCAAAATTTCCTCGCCAGATCATTCTATGATGTAATAGAATTAGCTCGTTCCGCCTTCAACCATCGTTTTGCTTCGCCCAATAGAGATAATGGGAGCAATGTGAGCCTCACATAGTCTGGAGTGACTCTTTTAGTGATATAAGTATCACTAATCTCCAAGAAGTTCAAGATCTGCTGTTGTGGATCCTCGTGTGGAAGACCCATAAACTGCCCATTCGCATGTAATAACTGGATCATGCTCTATTTCAGCTCAAAGTGCCCAGTGATTCTGGGCTTCATGATACGAATTACGAACAAAAGAATATAGCAAAATACGTGGAATCAAAAATAAGAGCTAGACTTACAATTGATTGGAAGAAAAAGAACCAATTAGGTTATGAAGCCTAATTACCCCTAGGAACTCAATCAATTGTAACCCTACGCTATGAAAACCCTCGAGAGATTGGAAACTCTTGAAAATCCAGATAAAGTAATTGAGCAATTAAGCATTCACTACTAATTGCTCACAAACTAAGACTAAGTTAGCACTAATGAAAGCAACAAATAAACTAAAGGCATAAACATAAATGCATTAATTAAAAGATAAGGATAAATGGTGAGACTTGCACGTCTTCAAGTTTATCATTCATCAAATCTAGCTAAAATAAAAGCCTTAAGGGCTATTTATACTATAATGAGTATTTGGCTACAAATGACCCAAATACCCCTAAGCTAATTCTAAGGAGCTAAGTGTAGTCAATTATTATAAGTATAGCCTTCTTGATCTTGACTCCTTTAAAACACTCCAATGCTATGATGTTGACTTGAAAATCATTAGACATGCTCATCCGGCATTTGGATATGTTCCGATTTTCCTCTTTGAAGCATTTGTCGTACTTGTGAATGAGAGGGTGTAGTAGAGGGATTAGTAAGTGTCATACTACTCTCCCTTCCTTGTTGCCTCAAGTGAGATTCCCCAATATGGAATTCAACCTTGAATTCGTTTTGTGTTGCCGTATGGTAAAATTGGTAACCTTCTCACTTATGTCATAAAGAATAGAGACAACTTCATGCATCGAAGTCTCACTCCTTGGATCACAATTAAGACTAGAAGTTTGTCCGTACTCCATGATACTTACAAAATGAGCAAACCCCTTTTCTAATTGAAGGAAGAAAGCTATTGAGCCAATCATTCAATAAAGAAAATAAGTCGTCGGTTTACTGGAAGACTTGGTGAAGAGCTTAGTGCAAGGGAGACCGAGCGAGGGGGATAAGTTCACAAGTCAGTAGTAAAAGTCCTCACCAACTCACTTAATGTCACTCAACCCTCGTGTATCACACCTTGTACCAATTGGCTTTTGCGTGCTCAAAATCCTATTCACTCTTGCCTTTTGCCGCTCAAGTAGTGAATGTCAAAATTGCTAGCAAACTTAAGTCCCAAAGTTTCAAAACAAGTTTAAACCGTCTTCGGGGTGCAGTGGAAGTTGTGTATTCACAAGACGGACAATTAAAGCAAACGGACTTGAACCAAGCAATTCACAACGAAAGTAAAAGATAAAAGCACGAAACAATTGGCACGAAATAAAATTAAGCACACAGAACTAGAATTAAACTTAATATGAACTAATATCAAGTTTACACTAGTTTAGAATTAAAAAACAAAAAGAAAAGATTAACAACTGGAAAGAAGAAGAGAACTGGGCAGAAAATTTGGATAGAAGACTGGGCAGACACTCCTGAACTTCTGATCTTCTCGACTTGTTGCAATCTTCTGGGATTGATACTATGCCAAAAACTTGGTGACAAACTGGAACAAAATTGGTGCAAAACCTTCTGATTCTCAAACCTTGGAAATTCAGCTTCAACTGTGCAGGAATTACAGTCACAACTTCACTAAACTACTGCAGGTTTTTTTAGCTCACAGATGCAGAAATTTCAGATCTCTGCTGGTGCATAAGTACCGCAAGCAATGAGTGCAGAAAATCCCATCTAAAACACTGTGCAGAATGCTCTTAACCAGTGCAGAAAAAAACCAGCTCAACAGAGATCAGGATAACAAGTTTCAGCTGACGATTTCAGACCTAAGAACCTTATAAGCAACTGGCCGCCTGGACCTTTTAACTGGTGCAGTCTACAGTTCACAATACCCTAAATTTTGACAGAAGTGGTGCAGTTCTGCAGCTCAAACAAGGCTCTGCAGATTGTTGGAACCTCTGATAGAGACTGCTCCAAAACTGCAGATAATTGGAGAACAATCACAACAACAGCCACACCAGCAGGTTTCCAGTCCCTGACAACCAAGCAGAAACTGCAGCTAGAACTAGGCCAAACTGCAGCTCAATAATTTAATTCAAAGAATCACGGTTGACTGCTCACAGAGATCACTAAACCAGCTTCAAACTCACAAAAAGAACTTCAAAGATTGTTTAGAACTTTCTCAGATATTAGCAGCATTTTTAATTTTCCAGAACTCTCAGATGATCACAAGTATAACAAGAAATTCAGTAACGCCTTTTCCAATCCAAACTCACTAATTCAAGCTGCTCAATCTCTAGTCCAACTGATCCCCTCTATTAAACTCAATGACAACAACAACAACAATTAGAAACCAGTGGCAACAAGTTCAAACTAGGACAATTTCAGCTATCAATTTACTCCATAATTGTCCCAAAAATAGTTGCAAACTTCAACAACTAAACCAATCAGTTTTCCAGCAACAGGATTTGATTTCAATACTTCAAAACTGGTTTTCAATCAGTCTCTAGTGATTCAAACTCAAATCAGCTAACTTCAATCAATTTCACAACAGCTATCAACAAGGAATAAGCTTGGACACTCAAAACAGTGTAAGAACTGAAGGATAGGATTGACATTTTTCTGCAAAATGAGCTTCAAATCGATCCCTAAATCAGCAGCTCATACAACCTTAAACAATAACAGTATGATCAGACATTATTTCTAATTTTCGAACCAAAACCCTAGCAATCAGTTCAATTCGACCTCAAATCTTCAGATTTCACCTAGTATCAGTGTTTCCAACTAGAATCTCGAATACCTAACCAACTTCGAACCCTAATTTTCAGATTTCCAACGACCAGCTTCTTCGAGGAACTCGGCAAAGACGGGTTTCAAATTTATGACTTGGAATCCCTCAAACTCAGTCCAGATTCAAAAATGGTTATCAAAACCCTCCTTTAAGACCTCAATGCGATTCAAATTAGCAGCAACACAAATTTTTTAATGAGATTCGTTACCCAGAAACTTAGAAATCGGATAATGAAGAAACAAAACAGATAGGATTTCTATTTTGAATACGGATGAACAGTAAACTTACTATTTTGGGAAATTTTCGTTTTTTTATTTTTTTTTATTTTCTGATTCTAATGATAATCAAAACAAAGACCCAAGGATTGATAGGGCAATCCAAAACCTCTGACTCTGATACCAATAATACGGATTACGAACAAAAAAATACGAATATAGCAAAATACGCGGAATAAAAAATAAGAGCTAGACCTACAACTGATTGGAAGAACAAGAACCAATTAGGATATGAAACCTAATTACCTCTATGACCTCAATCAATCGTAACCCTAAGCTATGAAAATAAGAGCTAGACCTACAATTGATTGGAAGAACAAGAACCAATTAGGATATGAAGCCTAATTACCCCTAGGAACTCAATCAATTGTAACCCTACGCTATGAAAACCCTCGAGAGATTGGCAACTCTTGAAAACCCGAATAAAGTAATTAAGCAAGTAAGCATTCACTACTAATTGCTCACCAACTAAGACTAATTTAGCACTAATGAAAGCAACAAGTAAATTAAAGGCATAAACATAAACGCATTAATTAAACGATAAGGATAAAGGGTGAGACTTGCATGCCTTCAAGTTTATCATTCATCAAGTCTAGCTAAAATAAAAGGCTTAAGGGCTATTTATACTAGAATGGGTATTTGGCTACAAATGACCCAAATACCCCTAAACTAATTCTAAGGAGCTAAGTGTAGTCAATTATTATAAGTATAGCCTTCTTGATCTTGACTCCTTTAAAACACTCAAATGCTATGATGTTGACTTGAAAATCATTAGACATGCTCATCTGGCATGTATCACTTAACAATGCTGGAGGTGACATTAGTAATGCTGGGCATCGCCACCTCTTGAACAGCCATACGTTAGCTCCTCTGCCATGCCCTCAGGAAATTGAACAAGTGGCTGAAAATTATTTGTGTCCCTTGCTTCCCTCAACCTCCTGTGAAATGTTCTCTCAGGTTCGGGGTCATTGAAGTCTATCTTGGCTTTTGACCCTTCGCATTCAAAGAAAGTTCTTGAGAGCAGAGCAACCAATAAGAAACGTTGGTCTTGATGAAATAAATAACTAAAGCAAAAACTAGAAAGTGGTCAATATTACAATCCCCGACAACGGCACCAAAAACTTGTTGTTCCCAAACGCATACGCAAATATACGTGGTCATACAAGTAATAAAATAATAAATCGAGTGTTGAAACCATAGAGACTTGTGTTAACTACCCCCTAGTTTCACTAAGATTATAATTTAGTCAAGTATTTCCGAGTTCAAAATTGTGATTGTACTCCGCAATAATTCTAATAAGTAACTAATTTATCAAGCAACAAAATGGTTGTTGTGTATTCAGTAGAGATGAATATTCTTGGATTGTGATCGATTCACCAATCCTATTGTGCTATAGTTAACTCTCCCTTTCATACAATTCACTCATGGTTGCTAATTAATCAAACAATTTCTCTCGTAGCCTTCTCCTGAAGTACTATTCGTCTATTCGAAATAGATTAATGCCTATATTCCTATGGAATCAATCTATTAAGAACGCATTAAGATTATGATATGTAATTAAGCACGGTGACTAGATATATTCCTATCCTAACCGCAAATCCGCCCCCCTCGGAGTCTAGATTATGCTCTCTTCAATTATTTTCTAATCTCAACATGGCTTTCCCAAGCATAGCATAGATAGTAAATAGAACCTAACTGTTGGCCAGGCAATTAAGCAATTAATCACATAATTGAAGAAACGGTAAATTGTAATCAAGGTTAAGTCAACTTTAAACGATTTTTTTCATGGCTAAATCACAACCCTAGAACTATGGATTTAGCCACTCATGATAATGTCAAAACAAATTCACAAGTGTTGAATAACTAAAAATACTAAGAAAAGATAAAGAAAACGAGATATCTTCACTCCCGGATGTTCCTCGTGTGTATTTTTCCTTCAAAGTGGCGTCTCTCTCTCTCTCTCTCTCTCTCTCTCTCTCTCAAAATATGCTTGGTCTTACTTTTATACGTGTTGGGTAGGTCTTGAGCCGAAATAACCTTGTCCCGGACAAAGTTGAAGAAGTTTTCCGTCACCAGTGCCCAAGGTAGCATGGAGCACTAGGAAAATAAACATTCTGGAAATTGGGCCACAGGTTGCGCCCCACGCTGCCTGTGGCCCTGGAAATTGCCATTTTTAACTTTTTCTCTTTTTTGGCTCAAATCTCGCACCTTTTGCCTCTATTGCCTCCGGATGATTTCATCATACAAAAACACAAGAACTAACATAAATCAATACATTTTACATTCGAAATCCATGAAGCACGAGTAAAACATCAATCAACATTGCATTGATCATTTCAACTCTCCCAGTATAGGATAAGTTCTTTGAACCCCAACTCCTTATTCTAGTAGTTAGTTTGTCCACCAGCACTTGACAGTCCATTTAGTTTGTCCACCAGCACTTGACAGTCCATTTTTGATAGTTTCTTAGATTATATTGGAACACCTTAGTACTTGAAGGGGAGTGTGTCTCTGTTATATCCTGTTACTTCACTCAAATCCTCTATCTCCTGTATCTCCATGTTCACAACAAATATGTTAGACTTGCCTGCATTGGTTGTTAGCTGACAAGTGCAAAACACACACTTAAATATGCTCGCTAGTTGAATATAGCAATTATTATATCTGTCACGACCGAAAATTCACTAGTCGTGATGGCACCTAACCCAACCCGCTAGGTAAGCCAACTATACTATCCAATTCCCATAATATTTAATAAGGCAGTTTAAACAAGAGAAATATCTAAATCTTATACACTTTCCCAAGGATTGGTAGTACAAATCACGAGCTTCTAAGAATAGAATTTACAAAGCTGATATGAAGTAAATACATCTTCTGTTTGAAAAGTATATAAACAGAGTTTTATAAATCTACGACTACCATGAACAAGAGGCAGCAACAACTGGAACGCAGGTACATCTTTAAATCCAGCAACCATCGAACACATCAACAACAACAGACAACATCTGCACGCAATGTGAGAAGTGTAGTATCAGTACAACCGACCCCATGTACTAGTAAGTAACAAACCTAACCTTAGGTTGAAAGTAGTGACGAGCTGGAACATAGGTCGGGTCCAACACTAATAACCAACAGCAGTTCATAACAACTTAGAGCATATAAATGAAGAAGTAACTCAGAGATAAAATGCTTAGCTTTTTAATAGTTTTTCGAAAATAGTTCCGCTTTTCAAGTATATCAGTAAAAATCCAAATCCCTTACCGAAATCGTCAAAAATAAGAGTAAGTTTAAAAATTGTAACTTTTTCCCAAAAACTTTTCATCAGGTAAATGTTTTATTTTCAGTTAGCATGAGAAAAGTACATCTCTATGCCTACATGTCAAGATATAGGTAAAAATCATGAATGTCACCAAAACCAGGCAGGAATGAAAAATGCATCTCTGTGCATATATCTCAAGTACGTATGTCAAATGCAATGTCTCTCAGTGATGAACTCATGTACTCACACTCTCAGAGTACTCAACCTCACTGTCTCGCATTATCTCTTACCGTGCTCAATACTCAGCATACTCAATCACTCGGCATTGTAGAGTACTCGTTGCAGCATGCAACCCGATCAACACACACCCTCCCCCCACCCCTCCCCCCCCCACCCATATATATATATATATATATATATACACACACAGTCGACTGCGCTCACTGGGGGTGTGCAGACTCTAGAGGGGCTCCTTCAGCCCAAGCGCTATAATCTGCACGGACAACTCACGTGCTATTATTAATATCAGAATCCGCACGGACAACTTACGTGCTATAGTATCAATGTCGGAATCCACACAACTCACGTGCTATAGTATCAATAACCTTACAATTAGGCCCAAGGCCTCACTCAGTCATCAATCTCTCCAGTCTCACTCACGGGCTCACAATGTCATGAAGCTAGCCCGGCAACAATGTTATGATGTATCAATTAATAACAACTAAGACGTAGATACGATATAAATGCGTGAATATGATTGAGTATGAAATAACAATGAAATCGGTGAAATGACAGCAAGAAACGACCACAATGGGTCCCAACAGTATCGGCATAAAGCCTAAACATGATATCTAGCATGATTGACAGCTCAATTACTTTGTCACGTGGTGAAAACACAGACATCAACAAGATAGGGCCACTATATAGTGCCATAGAAAACAACAAAGTCACAATTCACAAGGTGCACGCCTACACGCCCGTCACCTAGCATATGCGTCGCCTCAACACTAATCACATAACACGTAATTCGGGATTTTATACCCTCAGCACTAAGTTTAGAAGAGTTATTTACCTCGAACAAGCCAATTCCAATACCGAGCAAGCCAAACGATGGTCCAAAAATGCCATCTCGTGCATTCCAACCTCCGAACGGCTCAAATCTAAGCAAAATCAACTCAAATACATCAAACAATGCTAAAGGAACCAATCCCAACTGAAAAAGGTCGAATCTTTAATCAAACGCCCAAAATCGGTCAAAAAGCCCAACCCGGACCCGCACCTCAGAAGCCAACAAAACACACAAAATCCTACAACCCATTTAATTATGAGTCCAACCATACTAATTTCACTCAAATCTGACTACGAATCGATGTTCAAAACTTAAAAATTCACTTTATGAAATTTTAGGCAAAACCCCCAAATTTCACTTTGAAATCATCAATCAAATCCCAAAAACGAAGATGGATTCATGAAATATAACCAAAACCGAGTAGAGAACACTTAACCCAATCCATATGGTGAAATCGCCTACGAAATCGCCCAAATCCGAGCTCCCCGACTCAAAATATGACCAAATGAACAAACCCTTGTTTTATATATAATTTCTGCCAGCTATTCTGCCTTGTTTCTCGTGCCAAACAATCCCAAAAATCACTTTTTATACCTCCAATGGATTCCTTGTGAAATTTTAGTCAAGGTAGGCTTTTGAATCACTCCATTTGACCTTATAATGAAGGAAATATGTTGATTTCAATATTTGCAAATAGTTCAGATTTTTAAATACGAATTCAGTGGCAATTTCGTAATTAATCTGAAAAAAAATCTGGCAACCCAATTCTTAGTAAAATGACCATAAATTCCTCATACGATGTTCAAATTCGACGATTCTTTTTGCTATGGCTCTGTAATTACGATGCGGATCTAATACTTCATTCAAAATAGCAATCGGAGATCATTTGCTTAATATGATACCATTTATGCTTGAAGAAACGACTTCAAAACATAAGAAAAACGAGCGCAACGCAGCCAAAACCTAGTCGAAACTCACCCGACCCCTCGGGATCCCATACGAACATACCAAAAAGTTTCATAACATAACATGAACCAACTCGAGGCCTCAAATTATGCATAACAATATCGAAACGACAAAACGCGCCTCAAATCAAACGTAATTAACTTTCGACTTCCAAAAACTCGCGCCGAAATATATCAAGTCAAATGAAATCAAATTTGGCACACAAGTACTAATACATCATACGGAGCTACTCGTGCCCCCAAACTACCGAGCGAAATGCAAAATGCTCAAAATAACCGGTCGGGCCGTTACAATATCGTATCCACAGGGATTGGAGCTAACAGTTATGATCGTGGTTTGTAGCTAGATTGCTATCCAAGATGATCAATAGTTGAGATTTATGTGATTTAAAACTAAAATTAACTAAGAGTCTAAACTATTGGCTAATGACAATCAAAGCTAGTATTAAGCAAAGGAAGATATCAATTGGGATAAAATAGAGTTGATAGGATAGATGTAAGACAAACGTTTGGGATCTAACTCTAGTTAATTCACTTCTAATGTTCAAGTGGGTTTCTCGAATTCACTTGATTATTAATTCAATTTTCTAGTAGAAATTCCTCTCTCAATTAAGTTTCAAACTCACAAGATGAACCGACTTTAAGCACGTGAGACGTGCAAGAATTTGTAGTGGATTGTTCTTTAGCAGAACCTTTTTTGATGATCCTCCTAACTAGATTTAATCAACAATTCAACTAGCCTCATTCGATTAATAAGAAGAATGAATGACTTCAACCAACAAAATATAATGCAAAAATATCACAAGTTATTCCTCTCTCGATTACATTAACAAGTGAACACAGATGCAACAGTTAAAACATCCAAAATGATTCAATACATAAGCTAGAGTTAATTATCCACAAACAAGTATCAATACACCAAATCCACAAAACCCTAAAGAGAAATACTCCATAGGCATGGAGTAATTCATCACAATTAAGTTTAAAGTAAAGAAAAACATAAAACAATCCAAACCCCTGTCTTGAGTTGGGATTGAATGATGGATTCCTTGTACTCTTCCTTCTCCAACTTCTCCTTAGCTTCCCTAGGTCTTAGATATGTCAAAAGTCCCAAAAAAACCGTTTTTCCATGTATATATACCAAGTAGGGTATGACCCAAATGAAAGCACCTTCTCCTACGTGAAATAGGACACTTTTCCGGAGTTGGACGTGCGCGGCCGCGCACCTGGAAGTGTACCCGCGCACTTTTCACACTGTTCTGCCCCATATGCGCGCCCAATGCGCCGCCAGTGCGCGGATGCAAACTTTTTACCCTTCTCTCTTGAGAATTTGAAAAAACGTAAAACATGAAAGTTGTAGCCCTTTAAAATATCTTTCCAACGATATATTGTGAAGCCTAAATGGATATCTGAGAGAAAAGTTATGTGCATTTTATTGGACACTACGCAGTATGCTTGCTCGATTCTTCATTCGTTCTTAACTATCATGGGTTGATCCCCGAACATGATCCCGGCTTAATTCCTTAGGCTTTTACTCAGACTTCAAAGCTCCAAATCACTTAAATCATTCCATAACATCTACATAGCTCGGAATCACTCCTACATGGCATAAAACATACAATTAATGCAAAACACTAGCGATTAAAGCTCAAACTCAACTAAAGTGCAGTAAATTGGAATGTAATAATCGATTAAAACATGAGATCATAGCCTACCATCAATACCTCACACTTAAACCATTGCTCGTCCTAGAACTATCAAACCATACTGTATATAGACTCAACCTTACTAAGCAACTCTCCTAACTCATTACACCAAGAATATTTAAAATAGACTAAGTATAATAGTGTAACATCTTCCCCTCAATATTTGACTCTCAAGTACCACGCATTATTCACAACTCACTCACTTACTCTAACATAGAGGTCAATGACATTACGTTTCTTTCATGAATCATGTGCCATCACACCACAAAAGAGAGTAGTTCCACATACAATAAAAATTAAGAACAATTAGGAACTCAAGATAGAAAGAATTCACTCACTCTCAAAAACAAAAATCATATGCCACAAAATATGAACCATAGGGTTTAGGGTTTAGGGTTTAGGGTTTAGGCTGCGGGGCGGGTAGGATACATTTAGATATAAGAGTGACTACACCTCCCTAAGCACTTTAATACATACACCTTAACATTCAAAAACCCACACTTATGTCAAACCATACTCCACCTTGACATCAACATGCATTAACTCCCCAAATTATTTAAGCACAATTACATCAAGAGTTACCACTTATCAATGAATCTTGTTCACAACAATACAACTATTGTTTTCTTTTCTTGTTCAATTCATGTCACGACCCAAAATTCATTAAAGTCAGGATGACACCTAATACCGATGTCAGGCAAGCCAACAAGAATTTATTAACTTAATTACTCTTTTTATAATTTTGAAATCATAATTTCCTCCAGTTAAACGATCAGTGATAAAATTTATAGAGTGATATTTTCTTACAACCACAATACTGAACAACCCATAAATACCACCAAAACCCGGTGTCACAAGTGCATGAGCATCACTAGGAAGTAAAATAAAATACAACATCTGTCCGAATATAATTTAGACAAGAAAGTATAAATAACTCTGAAGGAGAGTCTGCTAGCCGCGGATCGTAACATAGAATGCAGCTCACCTAAGTCCCTCCAAATAACCACACCAAGGCCACTACACATATATGTACCTGCACAAAAATATGCAGCAAGGGTAGTATGAGTACATAAATCAACGTGTACCCAGTAAGTATCTAGCCTAACCCCGAAGGAGTAGTGACGAGGGGTCGACATCGACACTTACTAGTGGTCCAATAATATCAGGTACATAAATGATAAGCAGATATGAGGCAGAACAAATAAACGAAATAAACGAGTATAAATACGTTGTACAATCCTCCTCTTGCAATAAACTCAAGCTCTCCTTTAGCAATTTCCTCCTTAACCGGAGCATATATATAGATATAGTGAATCTCATCAGATAGGTTGTCATAATTCAAATCAGGAAAACTCATAGATACACTGGCTTCTTGCTAAATATTACGCACAATTTCCATGAGGATATTTTTATAGAAATGCCGAGGCGTACGACCGGATCCAACATAAATAATTAAACTGTGCACTACCGAGGGTAGAACGTCATCAACCATAGATGCATCTATTAACCTGTCGAGGCAAACGACCCGCTCCCATGAGAGTGTGGTACATAAATCCTGACGAGGCAAGCGGCCCGATCCCATACCATGTGAAGTACATAATCCTACCGGGGCGAACGGCCCGATCCCATTAGAATAAGAAGCTTTAACGTATCCTTGAGCCCACTCATGAATAAACGTGTGAGTTATAATTTCTTTAACAAAACCTCTCAATGAAACATATATATATCGCGGAATCATTTCGTAAGAAGAGTACAATAATTCAGTGACTAACATGAACTCGTGAAGTCTCTACGATAGCAAGTCTAGTCTCAAGTAGTAACGTAAAATAGAGGAATTTAATAGGCGAGAGACTGCTCAAATAGTACAATTATAGCATGATGTGAACCTAAGCCTACTCGGACAATAATATGAATGTAGCTATGTACGGGCTCTTATCACCTCACGCGTACGTAGCCCCCACAACAAGTAGCACAAATAAATTTACAACACCTAGGGGTAATTTTCCCCCTCACAGGGTTAGAAAAGAGATTTATCTCGCTCCAAAGTTCCATAACCGGCTCCAACGCAACTCTAACACCTCAAACCGATGCTCAATGCTCCAAACTAGTCAAACAATGTGCAAAGCAATAAAAATATACTCTAACACTCATAAAAATTCAATTTATAACAATTTTCAGCTCCGTACGAAAAGTCGATAAAAATCACCCTCGGGCCCACGTGCCCGGATTTCGAATTTTTTGAAGATAAACTTTACCCAGAACACCACGAACTCAAATATATAATTTATCCAAATTCCATGTCCAATTTCGTGGTCAAAATATGAAAATATAAATTTCTAGGTTTTTCTCCAAAATCCCAAATTTCTAAAAATGTACATGCCTAAATCCATATATAAATCATGTATGTAGCTCATAACTAGTAGAAATTACTCATCTCATACTTGATGATGAAAATAGCACTCCAAAATTGCTCCAAAATCGGCTCCCATGGAAGAAGTGAAGTGAAAATAAGCCAAACCCTCGTTTTAAAGAAGCACACTGCCCAACCCGACCTTCGCACCTGTGTCCAATAGCCGCTCCTACGGTCCAATAGCCACTCCTGTGGCTCCGCACCTTCGGAAATCCATTACAGGTGCGGCTCTAACTCAACCCATCAGCCTCCGCATTTGCGGTCAAAATAGCATTTCTGCGCTTCCGCTTCTGCGATCTCCCCTTCGCATCTGCGCCTTCGCAGGTGCAGACATGCCCTCGCACATGCGCTTCTGCCCAGCATCGCTTCTGCGACACTCCTGGCCACTTTTGCGGCTCCACAACTGCGGGTAAAATCTTGCTGGTGTGGTTACACCAGATGACAGCAGCTCCAGCATTCCTCCAAGTCCAAACTCGATCCATTTACCATCCGGAATCCACTCGAGGCCCTCGGGACCTCAACCAATTATACCAACACGTCCCAAAACACATTACGAACTTAGTCGAGCCTTCAAATCACATCAAACAACATCGAAATCATGAATCACAATCCAATTCAAGCTTAATGAACTTTATAACTACAAACTTCTATATTCGATGCCGAAACCTATCAAATCACGTCCGATTGACCTCAAATTTTGCACACAAGTCACATTCAACATTACGGACCTAATCCAGCTTTTGAAATCAGAATCCGATCCGATATCAAAAAGTCTACTCCCGGTCAAACTTCTCAAGAACCTTCAAATTTCTAATTTCCGGATGCACTCCTAAGACCAGTATCACCATACAGAGCTATTCCTAGACTCGGAATCCCAAACGGACATCGATAGCATTTAAATAAACTTCAACTCAAATTTATGAAATTCTTCCAAAAATGCCAACTTCCACAATAGTAGCCGAAACGCTCCCGGGTCATCCAAAACTCGATTCGGACATACGTCCAAGTACAAAATCATCATAAGGACTTGTTAGAACTTTCAAATCCCGATTCCGAGGTCGTTGACTCAAAAATCCAACCTTAGTCTATTCTTCCAACTTAAAGCTTCCGAAGTGAGAATTTTCTTTCCAAACCAACTTCAAACTTCCCAAATTTCAGTTCTGATCACGCGTACAAGTCATAATAACTGAAGTGAAACTGCTCATGGCCTCAAACTGTCAAACAACACGCTAGGGCTCAAAATGACCGGTCGGGTCGTCACAATTCAAGTGGCTCTTACTTTTTCAAAAAAGTGCACCTTTCTCCTTATTTCCTTAGTTCCACTCAAAAGCCAAACCAACCACCCCGCACTTCAACTTTTACAAAGTTCATAACAATTTTAAGTGCTCATGAGAGGTACAAGGTTCAAATAGATGGTCAATTCAAACAAATGGGTAAGACTTGTAATGTGGTTGCCAAAGAAACACGATACAGGCTCAAAGGGGTTAACTAAGATACATAATAGTTAGGTGGGTGAAAGTATATCTGGCTCAACAAAGAAATGCCTATATCACTTCCAAAACTAAACAAGACTACTATTTCGCTTTGCAAATATATAGGGTAAGTTTTAGACATCAAATGCAATGCACAGACTAACACAAAAATCTCACACACACATGGCACATGACTCACTTGGGATTGCCCTCATCAAGACACTCTAGTCAAAGAAATTAAGCAAAGTTAGGATCATACATATTAAGGCACTTATCCAAGAGTCAAAAACTTAGCGTAACCGCCAACTAAAGTACTTACTATTTGATCTCGGCCAAATCCACACCACAATTAAGTAGCGAGGCGGTTGATGCAATAATAACCCAACAAAGGTCGGGATCGAATCCACAGGGAGTTAAAATATGGGATTAGGTGTATATCTAAGTTGATTGCATGTTTTGGCTTAAATTGTACTTCCACAATGTTGATTGGTGTACTACTTCTACTTTACTCTATTGAATGCGAAGATAAAACTAAAGGACAATATTTTTGGTTTTGAGTTTTTTTTCAATTGATTAAGGAATATAGGGTCGTGACTTCCACGTAGGTGGTTACCTAACGGGTTGTAAACTATAGGGCAAGTTTGATTTATCGGGTTCGTGGTATGGCAAACACACACAATTGCTCACTCTATACCTCTCGGTAGTTTGAGTAATTTTGCCCGATTTGGTTTTCTCAAGCCCAAATGGGTATTTGCATAAATCAAGTGATATATACTCAAGTCGGGTCTTAAAATCTCTAGATTTGACCCTTTAATTGGGGCTATCAATTTCTTGAATTTACCCAATTCCTTGCTAGCCAAGTTTTCCTAAACCTAGTCTCTCTTTCTCAAGCAAAGGCTAGGTCAAAAAGGCATGAATCAATGTTTTCAACCATTAATTCTATAATTTAAGCATAAACAAGGCTAGATATCACTAACCTAATCACAAACAAGCCCTAAAATTAAATACTACCTCAGGAGAAATATTGAGCAAGAAACTTTGAGGTCATCTCCTCCCATGTTCTAAATTGATCCTTGGGGCAAGCTTCGAAGCCAATGCTTTGCATCATCTTTCCGAGTGAAGGGGAATGCCCTTAAGTACAGTGCATCTTGTGACACACCATTGTATTGAAGGGTGTTCATGATCTCCTCAAAGTCCATTAGATGATTGTTTGGATCTTCGTTCATCTTTCCTCTGAAGAGACAACTGTTTTGGAGGGTTTGAAGCAACCCTTGCTTCAGCTCGAAATTATTGGCTGCAACTGGAGGTGGTCTCACACTTGATAAACCTTGGTTGTAGACCGGTCTAGCATAATCACCAAGTGGTCTCCCTTGGTCGGGAGCTACGTTTCCGAATTGGTCTGCACCTAAGGGTTGATTCCGAGCCATTCTTTGAGCCCTCTCCTCCTCATAAGCAATTTGTTCATCTCTAAGTGCTGCTTCCTCAGCATCTCTTGCAGCTTTCTCTCTAAGTTGGGCTGCCTCTCTCGCAGCCAAATCAACATTATAATCATCTCCCGCCATTTTTTCTTTGGTTGAGGATTGCCCAACCGTTTCTGTATTCTCGGGAAGATTTTTTCCTTCCTCAACTATTGCAGATGTTTCTCAATTTCTGGTTCGTATGATTGTAATTCCTTACCAAAAGATCGATTCATGCACCAATCTAACATGTGGTCTGTGCACAGTCAAAGAACACCAAATGTAAAAAGAGAAAATAAAATAAAAAGAAAAATTTCTGAATTAGCACTACAAACTATTTCAAACACTATTGATTGCCAATCCCCGGCAAGGACGCCAAATTTGACGAGCGTAAAACACACAATTAAATATATCCGCTAGTCGAATATAGTAATTATAATATTGTATCCACATGGATTGGAGTTAAACAGTTATTATCATAGTTTGTAGCTCGATTGCTATCCAAGATGATCAACAGTTAAGATTTATATGATTTAAAACTAAAATTAACTAAGAGTCTAAACTATTAGCTAATGATAATCAAAGCAAGTATTAAGCAAAGGAAGATATCAGTTGGGAGAAAATAGGGTTGATAGGATAGATGTAAGACAAATGTTTGGGATCTAACTCTAGTTAATTCACTTCTAATGTTCAAGCGAGTCCCTCGAATTCACTTGATTATTGATTCAATTGTTTAGTAGAAACTCCTCTCTCGATTAAGTTTCAAACTCACAAGATGAACCAATTTTTAAGCATGTGAAGATATGGAAGAATTCATAGTGGATTGGTCTTCAGGAGAACCTCTCTTGATTATCCTCCTAACTAGATTTAATCAACAATTCAACTAGACTCTTTCAATTACTAAGAAGAATGAATGACTTCCGCCAACAAAATATAATGCAAAGATGTCATAAGTTATGCCTCTCTCGATTACATTAACAAGTGAATATAGATGCAACATTTAAAACATCCAAAATGATTCAATACATAAACTAGAGTTAATTATCCACAAACAAGTATCAATACACCAAATCCATCAAACCCTAAAGAGAACTACTAGAGTAATTCATCAGAATTAAGTAGTAAAGAAAACATAAAACAATCCAAACCCTTTTCTTGAGTTGGGATTGAATGATGGATTCCTTGTGCTCTTCCTTCTCCAACTTCTCCTTAGCTTCCCTAGGTCTTAGATATGTCAAAAGTCCCAAAAATATTATTTTTCCATGTATATATACCAAGTAGGGTCGGACCCAAACAAAAATACCTTCTCCTACGCGAAACAGGACACTTTTTCAGAGTTGGACATGCGCGGCCGCTCACTTGGAAGTGTGCCCGCGCACTTTTCACACTGTTCTGCCCCATATGCGCGCCCAATGCGCAGCCGCACACTTTTCACCCCGTTCTGTTGGGAATTTGAAAAAATGTAAAACATGAAAATTGTAGCCTTTTTAAATATCTTTCCAACGATATATTGTGGATCCCAAACGGATCTCTGAAAAAAATGTTATGTGCGTGCACTGGACACTGCAGTATGCCTGCTCGGTTCTTCGTTCGTTCTCAACTATCATCCGTTGATCTCCAAACACGATCTCGGCTTAATTCCTTTGGGTTTTACTTAGACTTTAAAGCTCTAAATCACTTGAATTCATTCTATAACATCTACATAGTTCGGAAGCACTCCTACAAGGCATAAAACACATAATTAATACAAAACACTAGCGATTAAAGCTCAAACTCAACTAAAGTGCAGTAAATTGGAATGTAAAAATCGACTAAAACATGAGATTATAGTTTACCATCATTAGCCCTGAAGAGTTGGAGAAGGTCTGAAGTCCTCTCAGCATCAGCATCACAGAGTGGAACTCTTCTTTGCAAAAAAAGGAGCACATCATCTGCAAAACATAGATGATTGAGCTGCAAACTTCTACATTTGGTACGATAACCAAAGCTGTCATGTTGTGCCACTAGCTTTATTATTCCAGTGAAGTATTCCATACATATTACAAACATTAGAGGAGATATGAAATCCCCTTGTCTCAGACCTCTCTTTCCTTTATGTTCCCATATAACCCTCCATTTATGACCACAGTATACATGGGAGTTGAATTACTTTCCACAACCCATCTTATGAACTTCATAGAGAAATTGAGTGCATGTAACATCTCTTTCAGAAAGTCCCATTCTATGTTAGGGGCATTTTTGATCATTTTCTATTGTTTAATTGATTGATTCGCTCGCCAAAAAAATGTCGGGTGCTAGTCACAAGCCCGAAATTTAGGACCGTCACACTAAAGTAGGATAAATATAAGCTGAAGTGTTAGTCTACATTTTTCAAATTAGAGTTTTACTTTGTTATAATCAAACAGGAGTAGAGGATTTAAGGCTACTTATTAAGCAATCCCTTGCCAGAATTTAATAACTTATTAAGCAAATCCCTTGCCAGACCTAATAGTATTTTATGACCACCTAGACAGACTTTGCTGTCTTCTTTTAAAAATTAGCTCTCCTCTTCACGCGGTCCTCTATTCCAGGCAGATACATGGAAACTAATTGCTCCTGTTGCACTGTAGTATTAGTTTATAATCCGGAAATTTCTAAATGAATCTTCCAAAGGAGCCTAAAAATTAATTAAGTAGCTACAAAAATGGGAACTCGTATAAAGATACAGATAAATAAATTTGCAGAGAATCATAAGTTCTAAATTTAAAGTGGAAAATTTGAATCACATTCATTAACATGTACTTTCGCTAAGTTTAATTACTATACCTCAATCTCAAATAAGTTATTGTTGGCTATATGAATCCTCAATGATCATGTTTCTCAATTTAAAATTCAATAGGGGATCCAAAAATAATGTTACATATCATATTTAAAATATTTAACGTTAAAAATTTCATTTTATCCTTAATGTAATAATTTATTGTTATTTATTTTAGATCACGAGTTTTAAAAGTCTTTTTTTCTTTCATAAGCTCTGAATATAGCCAAAGGATACCACCTAAATTGGAAAGGAGGGGGGATTTTTTTAAAAATAAGCTCAACATGCTACTGTTGTCAACTCGATCCAACGATAATAGAAACAGAAGAAAAGACAAGGAAAAACCTTAAAATGAAACAAGATTACAAATAATGAGTATTAAAAGACTCTTAATCATGTCTTAGAGGTATAATCGTACTTAGCACATGATGTTTGTTGAAGCTTGAGTGAGGAGCTGAAACCAATCCTCTTTCTTGGAAGATCAAAGACCAATAAATTCTCTTCCATTTGATGCCCTCCTATCACAATGGATGGTTCCCAAGTTTGGTCTTTTCCAATAAACGCTAAACACATAACATCCTTAGTAACTTGTACCATTGAATTTGCACCAAAAATCCTCCAATATGCACTCCTTTTGTGCAACACAAAATCTATCACAGGAACATCTGGTCCAACGTTTGTGCTTCTAATATTTTTTGAACTAAAGCAAGCTCCAAATTGTTTCATCGGAGGCTCTACAATAGTCACATTCTTAGGGAGCGCCTTGATAAAAGCAGTTTTAACAGCATTGTAAATGCTATTGTCCAAGATTGTGAAAGGTGTTGTTGTGCTGATTCTCGTCCCACCTAATCCATTTTTTTTTATTAATAGATAATAATGTTTTATTTAGTGGCACGTCTTTCCCCGCGATTCGAATGGATGAAGCTTGGAGAAAATACTCTGAAGATTGCAAATATGCCCTGGAATTTGTGATTAGCTTAGTATAGACAAGATTGTTGGAGATGTCAACCTTGTTATGATTGTAAGCATTATATGGGCCAGAACCAACGATGATAACTCCACTAGATCTTGTAGATGAGCTCAAGCAAATACCAAACTTCCTAGAAAATCTAGGGTCTAAATTAGCCAGTTGATTAGGAATGGAAATTGGACTTTGGTGTGAAAAACCTGCAGTTCCTGTTATATATACATAAACTTCATTTGGATTGGCTGATTGTAAATTAAGCTTGAAGTGCTAAAAATATTTTTAATCGCTAAAATTAATTTTATAAATAAACAGTTACGTATTTGGATAGAAGTGTTGAAACTAATCTAAGCAGTTTATTTTTGTAAAAGCAATGCTGATTATCTTTTTTTTTTTTTGTTAAAATAACTAAAATATACACCCTTAAATTTTTGCAGAAAATTATAAATTAAAGAGTTTCTTTATAAAGAAAAGGAGGAAGGATGAATATTTAATTGAGAAAGCTAGACCACCAAAGGATGTGGTGCAGTGGATGGGGCTGCTCTTCCCTTAACCAGAGGTCTCGGGTTCGAGCCCTGGGTATGGAAAAATTCTTGGTAGGGAGCGCTTCCCCCCGAAAGGGGCCCTACGCGGCGCGAATCCGGATATAGTCGGGCTCCAATGCGGGTACCGGACACCGGATAGGAAACCAAAAAAAGCTTAATTATAAGCTTAGCCAAATACCCTCGTATAATAGTAGTGAGTTAAAAAAAAAAAAAGCAAAATATAATTCAATACCTGTAACTCCTTCCGCGAGGTCTTTGGATAAGAAGGACTCAACGCAACTGAAAATAAACTGAGGCCGAGTGACACGGATGCCAGGCGTTGAACCAATGGCCAATACATCCTCAGCGACTTCTGCACCGAAAGTGGAATGTCTAATGATGGGATTTTCAGCTAGAGTATGGCAAGTATTGTTGTTGCATCCGGGCAGCGGTCCTGGTGTGAATACGCAATAGTCTCCCACAAGAATCAGGCTCGGCAAAAGAGCAAGCTTTGGAGTTGCAGAGACCTGGTTTGTAAGTTGAGCTATTGTAACCTCTTTCACAGTCCACCCATAAGCACATGCCACCAAGATGAACTGTGAGTTTGACTGGGATTAAAGGAGTTCTTTGCCCTATTACCGTAATGTATTGTAGGGTTGATGAGTCTTTCCTAACTGGAAGGTATAGGGTTGCGGCCGCGGGTACTACTTTAGCATAGCATAGAGAAATGAGGGGAAGAAGTAAAATGAGCAAGAAAGTGTAGCAGGAAGATAAGGGACGTTTGAATGTGATCATCATGCTAGAGAAAGCTATATAATTAGGACCCAATTTTGTTTGCAGCCCGGTTTGCAAACAAAATATATACACTATAACTATATGGAAAATAGGACCCAATTTTGTTTCTTAATTTCCGTGTGACCTTGAAAATGAAACTCTATAATGGCTCCTCATTTTTTATATAACAACTTGACTTTTAAATTTAATCGACTCAGTGCGATCCGCGGTCGAGGAGTTGTCTCATTCACATGGCCAAATTGCCTAATTTGAAATTTTGAATAGAGAAAACATTTATATATATATTTATGCCATGTTCGGGAGAACGTCAGGGAAAACATATTGTATTTATGCATATTAATTACTACTATCTAGTTGTGTATAATCTATTATTTTATCTTTCAATCATTCCCTAGAGATCCATACTAATCGAATAGACATTTCAAATTTGCCGTGCTGGACCCCTTCACCTTTTTCACGTGTCGCATATCTTATGGGTGCAAGATAAGTTATACCCTTCTTTTAGTGGACAAAGTATAGAGTTCCTTTTTATGTTATCGTTATTTTCTTGAACTAGTATTAGTACCCGCACGATATGCGGATACTATTGTAATTCCATAAAATTTTATAAATTTTATATACATAAATGAATAACTATTGGCAGAAACTCAAATATTATAACCTCACATCTATGGAGTAATATTATATGGAGTAATAACTAAAAAAATATTTAGTAATATCTTAATTTAAATTATAAAAAAATATATTCTATTGTTATCCCAATAGAATATATTGGGACAGAGGTGGAGCTCAGGCCGCTAGAGGTGGAGGCCAGCCAACAGCAGGCCGTCCCAGAGATGTGGTTCAGGATGGTGGGGCCCAGCCCCGATGTTATGCTCTTCAGGCTAGGCCCGAGGCTGAGGCTTCAGATGCAGTTATTACAGGTACGGTTCTGGTTTGTGACAGAGATGCTTCAGTGTTATTTGATCCGGGGTCTACGTATTTGTATGTATCATCTTATTTTGCCCCGTACTTGGTCATGCCTAGTGATGCATTGAGTATTCCTGTTTATGTGTCTACACCGGTGGGTGATTCTATTGTAGTCGATCGAGTCCATCATTCTTGTGTTGTGGTGATCTGGAGTCTGGAGACTCGTGTAGATTTGCTGCTTTTAGACATGGTTGACTTCGATATTATATTGGGGATGGACGGTTATCACCCTATCACGCTATCTTGGACTGTCATGCCAAGACTGTGACCTTAGCTTTACCGGGTATGCCTCGTTTAGAGTGGAGAGGGACTCCTGGTCATTCTACCCGCAGTGTTATATCGTATGTGAAGGCTCGGCGTATGGTCGAGAAGGGGTGCTTGGCCTATTTAGCCTATGTTCGTGATTCTAGTGCTGAGGTTCTTTCAATTGATTCTGTGCCCGTTGTTCGTGAGTTTCTTGATGTTTTCCCTTCAGACCTACCGGGTATGCCACTCGACAGGGATATTGATTTCTGTATTGATTTGGCTCCGGGCACTCAGCCCATTTCTATCCCGTTGTATCGTATGGCGCCGCCTGAGTTGAAAGAGTTAAAGGAGCAGTTGCGGGATTTGCTTGAGAAGGGTTTCATTAGACCCAGTGTTTCGCCTTGGGGTGCGCCGATGTTATTTGTCAAGAAGAAGGATGGGTCAATGAGAATGTGTATTGATTACCGGCGATTGAATAAGGTAACAATCAAGAATAAGTATCCACTGCCGAGGATTGATGATTTGTTCGACCAGCTTCAGGGTGCCAGGTTATTTTCCAAGATTGACTTGCGATCTGGCTACCATCAGTTGAGGATTAGGGCATCTGATGTCCCTAAGACAGCTTTCCGCACTCGGTACGGGCATTACGAGTTTTTGGTTATGTCATTCGGGTTGACAAATGCCCCATCAGCTTTCATGGACTTGATGAACCGAGTGTTCAGGCCTTATTTGGATTCATTCGTGATAGTCTTCATTGATGATATATTGATATATTCCCGCAGCCAGGAGGAGCACGAGCAGTACCTTAGAGTGGTTCTTCAGACTCTGAGGGATATTCGGTTGTATGCTAAGTTCTCGAAGTGTGAATTCTGGTTGGGTTAGTTGCATTTCTGGGTATTCAGGTGGACCCAAAGAAGATTGAGGCAGTCAAGAACTGGCCTAGACCAGCATCAGCTACAGCGATTCGGAGTTTCTTGGGGTTGGCAGGCTACTATCGACGGTTCATGGAGGGGTTTTCATCTATTGCAGCCCCGATGACCTGATTGACCCAGAAGGGTGCCCAGTTTAGATGGTCGGATGAGTGCGAGGCGAGCTTTCAGAAGCTCAAGACAGCTCTGACTATGTCACCGGTGTTAGTTTTGCCCACAGGTTCAGGGCCTTATACAGTTTATTGTGATGCTTCCCATGTTGGGCTTGGGGCAATGTTGATGCAGGATGGCAAAGTCATTGCCTATGCTTCGAGGCAGTTGAAGATTCATGAGAAGAACTATCCGGTTCATGATTTGGAGTTGGCAGCCATAGTTTACGCATTGAAGATTTGGAGGCATTATCTATATGGCGTGGTATGTGAGGTGTTCATGGATCACAAGAGTCTTCAGTACTTGTTCAAGCAAAAGGAGTTGAATTTGAGGCAGAGGAGGTGGTTGGAGTTGTTGAAGGATTATGATATCACCATTTTATATCACCCGGGAAAGGCCAATGTAGTGGCCGATGCTTTGAGTAGGAAGTCAGCCAGTATGGGCAGTCTTGCTTATATTCCGGTCGGTGAGAGACCGCTTGCTCTGGATGTTCAGGCTTTAGCCAATCAGTTCGTGAGACTGGATGTTTCTGAGCCCAGTCGTGTGTTAGCTTGCACGATCGCTCGTTCTTCATTATTGGAGCGTATCCGTGATCGGCAGTATGATGATCCCCATTTGTGTGTCCTTAGAGACACGGTGCAGCGCGGAGGTGCCAGGCAGGTTACCTTAGATGATGACGGTGTTTTGAGATAGCAGGGCCGAGTATGTGTGCCTAATGTGGATGGGCTCCGAGAGTTGATTTTAGAGGAGGCCCATAGCTCCCGGTACTCTATTCATCCAGGCGTCGCGAAGATGTATCAGGATTTGCGGCAGCATTATTGGTGGCGTAGAATGAAGAAGGATATCGTAGCATATGTGGCTCGTTGTTTGAATTGTCAGCAGGTTAAGTACGAGCATCAGAGGCCTGGTGGTTTATTTCAGAGGATTGAGCTTCCCGAGTGGAAGTGGGAGCGGATCACTATGGATTTTGTTACTGGACTTCCGCTGACTCGGAAGAAGTTCGATGCAGTATGGGTCATTGTTGATAGGCTGACCAAGTCAGCACATTCCATTCCTGTGGCAGTCTCCTATTCTTCTGAGAGGTTAGCTGAGATCTACATTCGGGAGATTTTTCGCCTTCATGGTGTGCCCGTATCTATCATTTCGGACCGGGGTACGCAGTTTACCTCGCGCTTCTGGAGAGCAGTTCAGCGAGAGTTGGGCACACGAGTTGAGTTGAGCACATCATTTCATCCCCAGACGGACGGTCAGTCGGAGCGGACTATTCATATTTTGGAGGATATGCTCCGAGCTTGTGTTATTGACTATGGAGGCTCGTGGGATCAGTTTTTGCCTTTAGCAGAGTTTGCCTACAACAACAGTGTCACGACCCGGATTTCCCACCATCGGGAGTCGTGATGGCGCCTACTGTCGGAGCTAGGCAAGCCAAGTATTAAAACATTTTCTGATAACATCACAACGATATAAATAAAACGAGTCATTTGAATAAAAGCGAAAGTCTTAAAGACATAGATAACTGAAAACCAAATGCGGAAGTTTAAATACAACTCTACCCAGATCCTGTGTCACTAACTCACGAACTACTAAAGAGTGCTAAAAACAAGTCTGAATAGAAGTACATCAATGTTTGTCTCGGTACAAGGAAAACAAACTAATAACATAGAAGGGACTCCGGCCTGCGGACGTCAGCTAGGCTACCTCGAAAGTCCCTGGACTGAAGTCAGCTCCCGATCAAATCCTACTGCTGAGGCCCAAAAGCTGCTCCTGGATCTGTGCAAAAAGATGCACAGAGTGTAGCATCAGCATAACCGACCCCATGTGCTGGCAAGTGCCTGGCCTAACCCCGGCGAAGTAGTGACGAGGCTAGACAGGACCTACCAAAACAACCTGTGCAGATATACATGTATATACAAGTGCAACAAAATAACAACAGAAAATACCAATTAAGGCGGGGAGGGGACATGCTTAGGGGAAATACAGATGAAAACAACTTATCAGAAGTAGACACGAAACTACATCAGATCTCATAATCTATATAAGTGGTCGGCGTGCCACACGATCCCATTTAATAGTATAACTAGGTGGTCGGTGTGCCACACGATCCAATTTCATAATATATAAGTGGTCGGCGTGCCACACGATCCCATTTCATCATATATAAGTGATCGGCGTGCCACACGATCCCATTTCATAATATATAAGTGGTCGGCGTGCCACACGATCCCATTTCATAATATATAAGTGGTCGGCGTGCCACACGATCCCATTTCATAATATATAAGTGGTCGGCGTGCCACATGATCCCATTTAGCAGTTAAATCCCGGCATGGGAGAAACAACAATAACTTACACGTCCCGACAAGGGAATAATCACATTCCTTTCTCTTGCATTCATTTCTTACTTTTTAATCAAGTCAAAAATCGAGCCAGCGCTCCAAAGAGTTTACACATAATATTTCCTTCTCATTCTCTTCATATCATATAGAAACCATCAATTAACAAGGAAGAGTCACTACAGAATCCCAATTAAGCACAAATAAAGACCCACGGTCATGCTAGACACCGGTGTATAGATACTCGTCACCATGCCTATACACCGTACTCAACATTTAGCAATTAGCAAATAATACTCTAATCCTATTCCCTCAAGCCAAAGTTAGATCAAACACTTACCTCGAATGCTCCAAACTCAACTCAAGCCTCTAGTATAGCTCTTTACCCCTCGAATTCGGCTCAACACAGTCAAATCTAGAATAAATGACCTAAAAATATTAATAATAGCTAAACAAACTAAACCAATGCCCTAAATATGAAATTTATAATGCTTCTTCCCAAAATTCAAAAAAATCGACCCGGCGCTTGGTCAAACCCGAAGTTCGAAACCAATTCCATGTCACCCATTCCTCCACGAGCCCGAATATACAATGTTTTTCAAATTCGACCCCAAAACGAGGTCTAAATCGAAGAAAATCGAAAAACCCTAAACTCTAAACCCTTTTCCCAATTTCCACCCTAATCTATGTGATTTAAGCTTGGAACTACTAATTAATGAAGGATAATGAAGGAAATAATAAGGAAAATTACTTACCCAAGTGGTCTTGAAGAATGGGGGCTTCAATGGCTTTCCTAAAGCTTGGAGAAGAAGAGAGCTCGTGAGTATTTTTGAGAAAAACCCTGTATGTACTGTTCGTTTTTTTTTTTAAAAAAAATCACATGGGGGATTTTACTCTATAGCGTTCGCGACACTGGGGTCGCGTTCGCGATGAAGGGAAGCTGGGTGCATCGCATTCGCGATTAGGGAATGCGAACGCGTAGAGTTAATTACTGGGGGCCTGAAATTTGTTCTACGCGAACGGGTTGAAGTCAAGCGAACGCGCTGAAGGAAATGCATGCTCTGCGTTCGCGAATGCTTAATGCGAACGCGAAGAGAAGGTTTCCCCCAGGGTCAATTAATGCTATGCGAACGCGAGGACTTATATCGCGATGGCGATGAAGGAAGTCAACAAAGCAGTGCGAACGCGAGCCAAAAGGCCTCCCCGATCGGCGAAGAAAAGCAGGTCTGTGCAAAATTGCAGCAAAATCTGATCCTTTTTCCTAAGTTTAAAACACCCCGAACCACCTCCGAATCACTGCCGAGCCCTGGGGCTCCTAACCAAACACACACACTAACTCAACAACCTCATACGAACTTAACCGAGCGATCAAAATCGCCAAAAAAACATCAAAAATCAATTAATCCAAACCCCAAAATCATCATTTTTTCATTCTAACTTCATAAACTTCAAATCTTAGATATTTAGGTCCGAAACACGTCAAATGACGTCCGATTTCGACCAATTTCACAGAAAGCGCTTAAACCATATATAAGACTTGTACGGGGCGCGGAACCAAAAATACGAGCCCGATTACCACATGTCTTTAATCAAATTTTCTTTTCCATTTCCTTAATAACATTCAGGAAAACCATATTTCACAGAAAATTCTTTTCTCGGGCTCTAGACCTCGGAATTCGACTCCGGGCACATGCCCGAGTCCCATTTTTTCTACGGACCCTCGGGACGTCAAATCACGGTCCGGGTCCGCTTACCAAAAATGTTGACCAAAGTCCACATTTTGAAAATTTTCAAGATTTTAACATATAATCTTTCCGGCTACGCGCCCGGATTGCGCACGCAAATCGAGGCAAGTAAAAATGAGGTTTCAAGGCCTCAGAAGCACGGAATGAAAGAGAACAGGTGATGACCCCTTTGGGTCATCACATTCTCACCCTCTAATACAACCGTTCGTCCTCGAACGGAAAAAAAGAAAGAAGTACCTGAGTCGGGAAATAGATGAGGATACAGGCTCGCATATCAGACTCGGACTCCAGGTCGATGCCTCCAGGAGGCTGACCTCTCCACTGGACACGCACTGAAGGAAAACTCGTCGACCTCAACTGCCGAACCTGCCGGTCTAGAATAGCTACCGGCTCCTCCTCGTAAGACAGATCCTTGTCCAATTGGACAGTGCTGAAATCTAACACGTGGGCTCGGATCGCCGTGATACTCCGAAGCATGGAATATGAAACACTGGATGCACGGTTGACAAGCTGGGCAGCAAGGCAAGTCTGTAAGCCACCCCTCCCACACGATCGAGAATCTCAAATGGGTCAATGAACCTAGGGCTAAGCTTGCCCTCTTCCCAAATCTCATCACGCCCTTCATAGGCGACACCTCAGAGCAAGACCCGTCACCAACCATGAAAGCTACATCCCGAACTTAGATCTGCATAACTCTTTTGCCGCGACTGAGCCGAACGAAGCCTGTCCTGATGATCTTGACCTTATCCAAGGCCTCCTGAACTAAATCTGTACCCAATAACGGAGCCTCTCCCGGCTCAAACCATCCGACTGGAGACCGACATCGCTACCATACAACGCCTCATATGGAGCCATCTGAATGCTGGACTGGTAGCTGTTGTTGTAGGCGAACTCTGCTAGAGGCAAAAACTAGTCCCACGAGCCTCCAAAATCAATGACACAGGCTCGGAGCATATCCTCCAATATCTGAATAGTCCTCTCGGACTGGCCGTCCGTCTGAGGATGGAACGCTGTGCTCAACTCAACCCGTGTGCCTAACTCTCGCTGAACTGCACCCCAGAAATGCGAGGTAAACTGCGTACCCTGATCCGAAATGATAGATGCCGGCACACCGTGAAGGCGAACAATCTCCCGGAATAAATCTCAGCTAACCTCTCGGATGAATAGGAGACTGCTACAGGAAGAAATGCGCTGACTTTGGTCAGCCATCAACATAACCCATATCGCGTCGAACTTCTGCCGAGTCCAACGGAAGGTCCAGTAACGAAATCCAATGGTAATTTCCCTCACCACTTCCATTCGGGAAGCTCAAATCCTCTGAAATAAACTCAACCAGGGCCTCTGATGCTCATACTTAACCTGCTGACAGTTCAAACAATCGAGCCCACATACTGCAACAAATATCTTTCTTCATCCTACGGCCACCAAACAATGCTGCCGCAGTCCCGATACATCTTACGCGGCCCGAGGGTGAATAAGAATACCGAGAACTATGGGCCTCCGCTAAGACAACGTCTCGAATCCAATCGACACTTGGGCACACAACCGCCCCTGTAATCTCAAAAACACCGTCATATCTGAAGGTCACCTTCGTCGGCACCTCCACGCTAGCAACCGTGCTCTCAGGACAACAAATGTGGATCATCAAACCTGTCGGATCACGGATCACCTCCAATAATAAGAACGAGCGACGTACAAGCTACACTCTGCTAGGCTCAGAAAATGTCCAACCTTCACAAACCGATTGGCCAAGGCCATGAATATCCAAAGCAAGTGGTCTCTGGCTCGACCGGAATATAAGCACAGACTACCCAATGCTGCGGACTTCCCTCTCAATGATCGGCCACCACATTGGGCTCTCCCCGGGTGATACAAAATAGTAAATCATAATCCTTCAATAGCCCAACCACCTTCTTCCTCAAGTTCAACTCCTTCTGCTTGAACAAGTACTGCAGACTCTTGTGATCAGTGTACAACTCACACGTCGCACCATATAGGTAATGCCTCCAAATCTTCAAAGCATGAAAGATGGCTGCCAACTCTAGATCATGAACCGGATAATTCTTCTCGTGAAATCTTCAACTGCCTAAAGCATAGGCTATGACTCTGCAATCACTGCATCAATACTGCACCAGCCCAATACGGGAAGCATACACAATAGACTGTATAGGCCCTGAACCTTGGGCAAACAATACCGGTGCAGTGGTCAGAGCTGCCCTTGAGCTTCTGAAAGCTCGCCTCCACCTCATCTGACCATCTGAACTAGGCCACCCTTCTGGTCAATCTGGTACATCAGGGCTGCAATAAATGAAAACCCTCCACGAACCGACGATAGTAGCGGTGGTAACCCCAAGAAACTCCGAATCTCTGTAGCTGATGTGGATACGAGGCCAGTTCTTGACCGCCTTATCTTTCTTCGGGTCCACCTGAAATACCTCTGCTGATACAACGTGACCGAGAAATGGCAACCAGACTCAAGCAGACTCACATTTGGAGAACTTATGGCAATATAACTGACCTATCCTCAGAGTCTGAAGAACCACCTAAGGTGATCTTACTGATGGTGCCTCCCTCCTGGATGGCGGGAGTACACCCAAAAATATCATCAATAAAGACTATCACGAACAATGTCCAAATATGGCCTGAACACTCGGCCTTCATCAACTTCCAATAATGCTGCTGGGGCATTTGGTCACCAAACATATGACAGGAACTCATAATATCCCGTACCGAGGTGCCAGAATGCTGTCTTAGGGACATCGGATCCCTAATCCCTCAGCTGGTGGTAGCCAGATCTCAAGTCTATGTTTGAAAATACCCTTGCACCCTGAAAGCTGGTCGAACAAACGTCAATCCTCGTAGTGGATTACTTGTTCTTAATCGTCATTTGTTCATATTGCCGGTAATCAATGGACACATCCTCATGCGATCCATCCTTTTTTCTTCACAAATAAGCACGCCGCACCCAAGTGGAAACACTAGGCTGATAAAACCCTTCTCTAGAAAGTCTTGCCAACTGGTCCTTTAATCCTTCAACTCTTGGCGGCCATGCGATAACGGCAGAATGAAATGGGCTGGGCCTTGACCAGATTCAATACAGAAATCAATATCCCTGTCGGGCGGCATACCCGGCAGGCTCTGAAGGGAAAACCTCGGGAACTCCAACACTAATAGGAACAGAAATCAATAGAAAGGAACCTCTGTGCTGAATCGCAACATACGCCAGATAAGCTAAAACACCTTCTCGACCAATCGTCGAGCTTTCACATTATGAAAATAACACTGCGGGTGGCATGACCTGGGGTCCCTTTGCCACTCCAACGGGCAAATCTGGTAAAGCCAAGCGTCAGAATCTTGGCGTTGACAATCAAAGATAGCATGATAAAGGGAAACCAATCCATCCCTAATATAACATCAAAATCCACCAGGTTCAAGAAGGCAATAAATCATACACGGTCTCCAAGACCCTCAAACACTTACCACACAGGAACGATGACTCGGTTCGACACTAAGGATCACCCACCTGGTGTAATACATATACATGGAATACCCAAGGCATCACTAGGCATAAACCAAATAGGGTGTGCAAAATAGGACGACACATAGAAATACGTAGACCCAGGTTCAAATAGCAAATTGAGCATCTCCTATCACAGACTAGAAAGTACCTGTAATGACTGCATCTGAAGACTCAGCTCTGGACCTGACTGGAAGAAGATAACACCGGGGCTGGCCCCACCTCCCTGAACATATCTCTTAGGACGATCGGCTGCTGGCTGGCCTCTACCTCTGGCTGGTTCGAGCTCACCTCTATGGTCCCTCCTCCACCTCTATGGCCTCTACCCCGCCTCTAGCTGGCTGGGCGGGCCTGTAGGATCACTTGATGCCTGATCTAGGGCGAGGACCCTGCTGCTGAGAGCTGTCCCGAAGCTCGAGAGGGCAAAACCTAGCAATGGCCTCATGTCGCCACAACGTATAACACCCCGGCTGCTGAGGAATAGCGGAGTGGGTCGGTGCGCTGATGGGTGCTGATGTGACACTGAATAAGCTGCTGATCAGAAGACTGCGGCTATAGAGCCACGGACCCCTGAAAGTACATGTGAGACCTGTAGGGCTGACTGAAAGAGGCCTCAGAGGATGCCATCTAACCATTAGACCCCACCTCCAGACTAGGTGCCACTAGAATCTTACCTGCATGACGGGGACTCTTATCCTGACCCATGACCACCTCCCCGTGCAAGAGCCCAATCTCAACTCTACGGCCGCATTGGCTGCCTTCCTGAAAGAAATCTCACTACCCAGCTCCCATAAGCCATCTGGAGACGATCGGCCTTGAATCAACCCATCAATAAACCTCCCACCCTCTCTCTCTCGTGGGGAGTATAACAATAGCATGGCGTGCCTAGAATCAACGAACCGAAGTCTGATACTGAAGTGACTTGTCATAGAGCCTTGCTGGAAGCGCTCGAAACTGCCTGCGAAGAGCCTCTACGCTGAGTAACTGGGAGAAACTTCTCCAAAAACAATCTGCAAACTGGTACAAAGTCCAATAATGGCGACCCTGATGGTCTGGATAAACAATAGTCTCTCCACCAAGTTCTTGGCGGTATCCTGCTAGACGGAAGTGGGAAGTCCGACCATTGTCTCCCAATACCCATAGTCCGAAGAACCTCATGGCAAGCTATATCAAGAAATCCTGGGGTCCCTGAAGAGCAACCGCCGAATGTGGAGTGAAGAGCTTGGTGAACCTATCCAGTCCTCCACAAAGCATCTGCGGACATAGCCGCTCCTCGCCGGTCTTGATCACAATACCGGGGGTAAAGTGATCTGGTCTGAATTTGCAACAGCTCGGCTGAACCACTGGAACCTGTGCCTAGGGAGTACTGCTCCGGAAGTACGTGTAGCAAGGAGTCTGAAACTCCTCCCTCCAGCCTGAGAAGTGGCTGGTAACTAGTATGAAGCAAACCCCGCTCTAAAGTGACGCTTTTCCACAAAGCTACCAATCTGACCAGAGGCGTCTGAAGAACTGGGGTGCTATGAACCCCCTCTGGGACCTTTTGACTGGGCCCACCGAAGTTGCTGGGGCTGACCTCCTCATCTAATAATAAGCAATGAGGCTCCCACCTCTTGGAACTGCTGCCGGGGCTGAGCTCTGCCCGCTGCCTCGCCCTCTGGCACGGCCCTCGGCCCGCCCTCTGCCCCTCGTAGGGACTGCTGCTGGGGGCTCGGGCTGCTGCGCGGTAGAAGAGGAAGCACGTGTTCTCGCCCTCTCGAAGGAACAGAGTAGAAAGGACAATTAGTATTGAGAAAAACAGAATCGCACAACAAGAAAGAACAAGTGAAGATTTTTTCCTAACTCCCGTAGCCTCCGGGGGATAAATACAGACGTCCCGTACCGATCCCCCGACCTACGAAGTTTTTTCCGTGAGTGCGAGACCTATGTAACTAGAGCTCTGATATCATCGTCACGAGAGCCCGGGAGTCGTGATGGCGCCTATGTTTGGAGCTAGGCAAGCCAAGTATTTAAAAACATTTTCTGATACATCTCAACGATTATAAATAAAACGAGTCATTTAAAATAAAGCGGAAGTCTTAAAGACATAGAAATGTAAAACCAAAATTGCGGAAAGTTTAAATTAACAACTCCACCCATATCCGGTGTCATAACTCAACGAACTACTAAAGAGAGCTAAAAAACAAGTCTGAATAGAAGTACACAAGTCAATGTTTGTCTCGGTACAAGAAAACAAAACTAATAACATAGAAGGGCTCCGGCCCTGCGGACGTCAGCTAGGCTACCTCGAAAGTCCGACTGAAAGCAGCTCCCGAATCAAATCCTACTGCTGAGGCCCCAAAAGCTGCTCCTGGATCTGGCAAAAAAGATGCACAGAGTGTAGCATCACACAACCGACCTCCATGTGCTGGCAAGTGCCTGGCCTAACCCAGGCGAAGTAGTGACGTGGCTAGACAAAACGTACAAAAAACAACCTGTGCAGATAT
>NW_017674550.1:0-30558 GCF_001879085.1 Nicotiana attenuata
CAAACCAACAAGGCTCACTGAAGCTACCCGCCGCCCTTCCGCCTCACCGTCATTACTATCTCAGTGTTCGATTGTCACTTCCGGCCCTTACCCTCCGCCGTACGGCACTTTTGTCTCTTCCTACAGTCCGTACTCTCCTGACCTTTCGCACCACCTCCCGTCCTGGACCAAGGTCGAGGAAGATGGGGGGGACGTAACCGGGTGATCGGTACCCGGGACGCCGCGCAGGGGCCGAGGGTTCACTAGCATCCTCAACCCTCACGTCCTCCGGGAGGGCCTCAGCTGGATCGACCACACGGCTCAGGTCCCGGTCGAATGGATCGATGGCGGACGAACCTCCGGCTGCTCCTCATCGTCATCCTCTTTGTCATCCTCTTCCTCGGAGGACAAGACGATTTGGCTTTTGGTTTGCGGGCGCCCTTTTTGTCCGCTTAGTCTTCCTTGAGGCTCGTCCGTACCGGACTCCCAGGGCCTTTTATTTTCTCCCGGAACCGGAAGGGGCATAGTATTTGAAGACCTCATCTCCGCGTCCTTGGGCAAGCCTGCAAAACACGAGGGTTATGATGCATTCCCGATATAGAAGAAAAAATCCGTTAACTTGGTGCGCTAACGGTCAAAGAAGGCTTTACAATGGTTTTTCGCACGCCTCCCACCGACCTTTGGAGATTTCCTTCCAGTTTCGCTCCGAATATGGCCGCTGGGCCACTATCTTGTTTACCCAGCCGGCCAGATCCTTGACGGCAGCTGGAGTTTGGGTCACCGCTGCACAAGAAAAGGGGGTTTCAGGAAGAAGTTGAGGAAAACACACTCTAAAAGATGAACAGTGAGAGAATACTTACGTTTGAGGTTCCACCTCTCCGAAAATGGCATGCAATCAGCCGGAATCAGGTCGGACGTCCTGATCCGGACAAACCTGCTCATCCAGCCTCGATCTTTGTCTTCATCGATGCTGGAGAATGGGGGTTTGCTAGCCCGGCGGGCCAGTTTTATTAACCCCCCTCGAAATATTCGAGGGCTGTATAGTCGAAGAAGATGGTCGAGGGTAAAGGGAAAATCGCCCTCGACTCTCTCAACAAAAAACCGAAAGAGATATACGATCCGCCACATCGAGGGGTGGATCTGACCTAAGGTCACCTCGTACCGCCGGCAGAACTCCACTATAATGGGTTCTAAGGGGCCTAAGGTGAAGGGATATGTATATACACTAAGATATCCTTCAACGTGAGTCATAATCGACTCGTCACGGGAAGGGGCGACCAGGTCTTTCCCTTCCCATCTACATTCAGCCCTCACCCGGTCTAGGCAACCGGGAGTGATTAGACTGATATACTCCGATGCCGGTTCGCCGCGGCCCGGGACCGATGATGGGTTTTCAACCTGGAAGTCGGCAGATACCGAGCAACCAGTCGGTGTGAAAGCTTTCAATGGGGGTTCGGGCACAGGTTCATCAGATCTAGCGGGGCTCGCGGCCGAGCTTGGTCTAGAAGGAACACTTTGTGAAGTTTTCGCCATTTCTTGAAGCTTTACGAAGAGATGAAAAGAAAATACAATCAACGCAAAATTTGAGAAAGATAAGAAATGTTGAACCTGGAAGGGTCGTTTATACTTTTCCCATGAGGCGGTGGCACGAATCGCGAAGCTACAGACACGAAGCGACAGATAATTAAGAGAAGCATTAAATGCCTACAGCAGGCGTGGTCAAAGTACTCGATGGCTTTTTCACCTGGCGTATGGCCATACGTCACGGGCATCACGTCACCGATCATATCGTTTATTATCATTACTCTCTAATAAACGAGGGGACTATCTGTATTGGGTGATACCCTTTTTTGCTTGAGCCCGACCGGGTTGGGTCCGGTCCGGGGCAAGTCGGGGCCATCGAACCCGACCTGGATGCGAGGTAAGAACGACGGCCACGTCTACAACCGAGGTCAAGTCATTTCGAGACCGTTGCAGAGCTCGATATGAGTCACCACCGGATGGAGAAACACACAAGGTCGGAAGCCGGACTCGTAACGGATAACCAAGCGTCGCCGGATATCTCGCCCAAACGTGATTTTCTCAACCACTTCAGGCCATTAAGGCGTAATTACAGGGATCCACGATGTAATTGATTTACCTACCTTATTTTTACCCTTAATCAGAATGTATAAAAGGGGAGAAGACCCCATAAAGAGGGCATCGGAAATCATTACACTACAGTACCATCTCTCTCAATTCTTGTACGCTATCAAGCACAATTGTTCTAAGCGATATTATATTCTGCGATTATTTACTTTAACAGCTATTGTTGAGTCTTTATCTTTTATTTTCCTCAATCTAAACCTTTTGTATCTTTTAGTTCACGGATCCTTAAAACCCCATATAAATTCAATTGTTACCCGGATTCTAGGGTAAACACTTTCTCTATAAGATCCACAAAAACCTTAGTTTCTTCTTCATACATATCTCTCTTTGTTCACTTGCTTTTTTCTTTTCCTTTCACATGAACTGAAAATCTCTGCAAATATATTTCATTACGAGGAAAAAGAAAAAAAATGGGATATCGAGCTGAAAGTATAAAGGGAATAAAAATAAGGATGTTCAAGTGGACGCAAAATATGATAAAAAATCATATTTGTGATCATCGTCGTCAATTAGATTCATCATCAAAATTTGGGTTATTGGTTTTAAGAGTGAAAAACCAAACCAAAATTATAAGACCAAGAAATTACTGCTCCAAAAATCGCGGCGGACAAACAAAAAAAATGTTCAGCCTTTCAACTTAGTTGAATCTTCAGAAGAGTTAATCAAAATCATTGAACAAGCTTTAGGGTTATCAAATTTATTCTTTAATGAGACAATTCCTCATTTAGCCAAAACAATTTCATGTTATTTGAAAAGTAGCTTTGAGTGCTTTGGCGAAAATTTTAGTTTGTTACAAAATATGCGCGAATTATTGTGGTTATAGATATGAATATGCAGAGTGGAAATTTTGATATTGGCGCGGAATCGTCTGAGGATGTTTGTAGTTTTCAATTAATTGATTTCAGAGAACAACACGTGTCCTATGTGTAGAAAAAGCTGTGCTACCTGAATAAAGACGATTGCGGGAATCTAGAGCAAGTGGATTCAAGATGAGCGTAATCGTATTATATGTATACATTTTGGTTTTTTTTGTTTTGCATATGTGTGCGTTGATCAATCGAAAGCAATAAATTACAAAATCAGTCCTAGATCCGTCTCTATGCATTAATAGTTCTTGACATTCAGATATTACTAACTTTTTTCGTCCCTTTTCTTTTTTATTAGAATTTAGGGACGGCGTTGGGGCGGGCAGGTTGAGTGTCAGGCTGGGTCGGACTTAACCGTAAAAATTTTAACCTGCGCTCATCCCACCCCGCATAGTGTATCGCTATGATTTCAACCCGCCCTATACTGCCCCAAATAAACTCACCCCACATAAGTACTTTTTCCCTTTTTTCCTTTACTTTGTTATTTACATTTTTGTAAAATCAAAAAATCAGCATAGGTTCCAAAAGAAAATTTAATACGTTATGTTTTTTCCGAATGCAAATTGGTGCTATAATGATAGTGTAAATGTATGGGTCTAAATGTGACCACCCACGGTCTATAGCTAGGACGACAGGCAACCGCAAACCCACGAGTCGGTATGAGGGAACGTCCCAAAGGTTAAAGGGGGGACATCCGTGCATTGTCGTTTAGTTTTATCGTAGTAAATACCCCTTAATTCGTCGTCCCGATGAATTAGAGGAACCCCCTAGTATATAAGGGAGATTTTAGGGCTTGTAAGAGGCAGATTCAAGGAGATACAAAACTACTTTCTCTCTTCTTTTATAATCTTTTTCTCTCCGTCTCTGAAGGTAGCTCTATCATCTCTCTGTTGTAACGATCCAAGAGTTTATTATCTTTAACTACGATTTACCCCTTCCATCTTTGATTGATTTGCTTAAAAAGAATTAAAAATCTTTTGAGCCAAACAATTTGACGCCGTCTGTGGGGATTTCCATAGTCGAAATCATAGTTCTCATCTAGGATATCAAAAGCAACGGTCACTGTTCTTCATACCCATAAGAACCAACAATGGCGGAAAAAGAAGCAAGGTTAAAGATGATAGCAGGCGTCTCAAACAACCTCTTAGGCTCCCTCGACGAAGCCAGTAGGGAAGATGCCGAGAATACAACACTAAGCGGTACACCAGATGGGGAGATCTCACCCTCTCCACACGGGGATCTGACAGTCTTGTGTGAAAAAGGAGCTTCCACATCCACGGCGAGAGAAACACCGCCAGCAATCAAAAAGCTACTAGAGGAGTGGTTGACAAGTGCCCTGAGCAATATGCTCGAAAAGCCCCCTCAAGGAAACGTCGAAGACTCGCCGACTGCAGAAATCGCAGTTGCCACCGGCGAGCCAGGCGCTACGCGAGCGAACAACACCCGCATGGTCATCGATGCGAGCGACGGTGCACTCACAACCATTTTAAAGAAAATGGAAGAAATGGAAAATGAAAACAAATACTTCGCGATCAAATGAAAGAGCACCAGGAAAGGGTTGACAAAATACCTGGCGCCCCTAAGCTACTACCAAAACGTGATGTGGGAAGGTTCGTCGAATAACCATACAGCGAAGAAGCTGCTCCTCACCCCATCACGAAAACCTTCAAAATGCCACCATACTTGAGAGTATACGACGGGACCACGGATCCAGAAGATCATCTAATCCACTACGTTACCGCAGTTGATTATAGGTTATAATTACAAATTTTAGTCGCTTATTACACTCTAATTTACTGCACTTTAATTGAGTTTAGCTTTAATCGCTAGTGTCTTGCACTAACTGTATATTTTATGCCTTGTAGGAGTGATTCCGAGCTATGTAGATGTTATGGAATGAATTCAAGTGATTTGGAGCTTTGAAATCTGAGTAAAAGCCCAAGGATACAAGCCAGGATCGCGTTTGGGGATCAACGGATGATAGTTAGAGCGAACGAAGAATCAAGCAGGTATATTGTGCACTGTCTAGTAAAATAGATATAACTTTTTGCTCAGAACTCCATTTTGGCTCCACAATATATGGTTAGAAAGCTAACTCAAAGTCCTGGAACTTTTATGTTTTACGTTTTTCCAAATTCCAAATGGAACAGGGTAAAAAATGCGCGCCCATATGTGCGATCGCGCTAGTTTTAGCGCGCCCAGGACAGAAAGTTGTCCAACTAGCGCGGCCATTAGCGCGCCCAGATGCGCGACCGCGCTAGTCAAACCCGGAAATAATATCCTTTTTCACATTGGAGAAGGTATAATTGTTTGGGCCCAATCCTACTTGGTATATATACATGGAAAAACGGTATTTTGAGAAAGGAGGACGTTTTTGAGAGAAGGAGGACGTTTTTGAGAGGAAAACACAAGCACAAAGCCGCCGTGGAGGCCGGGTTTCATCCACCAACTTAGTCTTTTTATGTTTCTTTGTATGATTTGTTGTTTTGCTACCATGTCTATGTGGAGCTAAACTTCACGTTCTAGGGTTGTGGTTCTTTCATGTCTATTGTTATTCGAATATTGATTTTGATTTCTTAGTTTATCATATTGGTTTATTTATTCAATCCTGCACTTAATTATTTGATTGCTTGATCACCAATTGAATACTATCTACGAATCTAGAGTTGAACTCGAAAGTGGATCTAGATTGCATATAGGATTGAGTAGAGCAAGTTCTTGAACCTGGGCATCGGGGAACGGATTCGCAATTAGAATAGACATATACCTAATTGCCTTGCCTGGTTGAAATACAGAAATTATAAATGTGTTCTTGTTGATTCTAACTCCATAGACATATAGGGGTTAGGTTAGCTTGAATAGGCGAGTAAGAACTCGACAGATTCTTATGAGCAATATTAACCCTGTCAACCAATAAACTAGATAAATTAGTTAGTCAATTCAATTGAAGAATACAATAGGAATGTTAGATAGCCCATAACCCTAGATCGTTTTCATTACATTGATATCATAAAAATCTGCTCTTCCTCTATTTAAAGTTCATTATTTATATTTCTTTATTTTATTATTATCGATTCAAATATTTCTAGATTAATTCTTGTATAGATAATTAGGATAGTCTAATTTAGTTAATAGTTAATCACAAGTCCTCGTGGGAACGATACTCTACTCACTACTTTATTACTTGACGATCACGTGCTGGCCGCAACAAGTTTTTCGCGCCGTTGTTGGGGACTTAGATATTAACTAGTCTACTAGGTTAGATTTTTACTTTTTGTCTATTCAAGTTTCTTTTTATTTTTATCTTAGTTTAATATTTTATTATCTTTGTTGACATGGCTTCTTGGAATGAGAATTGGTCGAATATTGGTTATTCTTATTATGATGATCCTTGTCCATATTGTGGAGGACCTCACTGGTGGAAAAATTGTCAGAATGTTCCCGGGAGCGAGTTGTGCGCACAATCTCAATCCTTTGAGTAGAATATTTGTCATATATGTGGTGGTCAAGATGGGCATTGGGATGGGTGTCGTAATTCTTATTATCCTTCTCAGAGCTCTTATTATGATCTTTCTTATAATGTTTGTGAGTTTGATAGGGGCAATGAAGTACAAGATATGGAATGTGATGCATATTTTAGGGATATTCTAAGGCAAGTAGCAGAGCAACATGATGAACTTAGAAAAGATATGAAAAGAATGAGGGCAACAATCACAAGAATGAAGGCCAGTATGGAAGAATTAAATGAAGAGAGCGAGCACCAACAAGAGGAAAATTTTGAAAAAGAGGAGATTTTGAGTCAAACTTGGCTGGTGGAACAAGCTGAAAGATTGGAAATATATGAGGCTCAACGTGAGAAAATTACAGATGGGATACAAGACCTAATAGAAGGAAGAGCTAAACTGGGACAAGAGATCGAAAAATTTGGCACTGCTATTCACGACTTGGATGCAGATATGAGTGCAAAGGTTGATGCATGTAACGCCCAACAATTTAGTGATAAGTTGTATGAAGCTGAAAAAGATCTTCTAGACCAAATTGAGGAGCTAAAACGAGAATACCAATTATTAGACCAAAATATTATTAATGATGCCAAGGTTGACAAAGAGTGCGAAATTGAGGATGTCAAAAATAATACAATTTTGGAGTTAGAGCGTATTGGACCTCATTCTAAATATTTTTCAACATTGTGTTTGGTTGGTGACATGGGGATTGATCCATTCGAGCATATAGAGGAGTCAATGGATGAGGAACAAATTGCTTATATTCTGAAATTTGTGATGTCAAGGAGACAAAACGACATTCCTCACCTAAGGGCCAAGAAGTGCAAGATGAGATATCTATTGCTTGGTTCCTTTATTTTCACACCACCGCCTCATGAACGTGACAGAAAAATTGATGCAAAATTGGGGGCGCAATTTATATCCTCAAAGTGGAAGGAAAAGTGGTGAAAGTGGATGGCCGTCGTGCCGCGACGTTAAATCAAGCGCTTGTTGGGAGGCAACCCAATTCCATTTTTTTTTTTTTTTATTTTTTATATTTTATTGTGTTACATTTTTTATTGTATTATTTTTTTTGTAGTATTTTTGTATTTTGTAGGAGTAAGAGCATGGAGTCAAGCCAATAGGCGAGTGCAAAAGCGAGCATGTGTTTGAAGCTAGTGTGAGGTACCCGCACAAGGGATTATACGTGGGAGAAGTCTGAGTATCCGTGAGCTGCTAATTCTTCGCCTTTGGCCTACAGGGAGTCTCTTTTACCCTCTTATTATTTATAGTGTGCATTGAGGATATTGCACAATTTTAAGTGTGGGGTGAGGAGATTGTCTGATTGACTTTCTATGCTATTTTAGTTGTGTTAGTTTAATTGAATATTTTTTTTTAGAAAAAACGAAAAAAAAATTTGGACTTTTTCCGACGATGGATTTTGTGGACAGCTTTCTTGAGGGATTAAGGTCCAATAAAAAAATAAAAAAAGGGTGAAAAATAGAAAAAATCCAAAATGCGTCTTTTATTTTTTTAGGTAGCAATAATCCCCCATGATTTTTCTTTGTGCAACGGTTCTTTTCCATGGGATGTAGTTTGAACCGGGTAGGATTTTTTTTTTATTTTTAGAGTAGATTAGGAATTTAGGGAATAAATGGAGGAAGAAAGATGAGATACCTAGGCGCCTTTGACTTGTTTGATAGTAGCATATTTAGGCTTTGGCATGTGTAGTATCTTCCCTATGATTTGAAATTATTGATGATGCCTTGCTTACTTGGATAGCATGTCTCGTGATACCTATGTCTCATTTTCTTGACTTATGTTCACTTTGTGCTTAATGCTTAATATCTCGTGACTCCGTGAATACTTGCATTTGTTTTAGAGTCGGAATGGCATCGTCCTTAGTGAGTCATGTGCCATGTGTGGTGAGGTTTTTGTGTAGTCCATGTATTGTACTTGTGTCTAGAACTTGCCCGGTTTGTGAGTCGAAGTGAAATTTTAGGTGATGCTCGGTTTGAAAAATGATTTTAGGCTTTCTTTGATCTTTTTGAGCTTAATTGCTTACCACAAATAAAATTTATCCCTAGTCAACCCTTTTGAGCCTATAGACTTTTATTTGGTACCCACATTACAAGCCTATATCCTTTTTATTCTTAATTGATATTGTTTTGATCCTTTTACGTCTTAAAGCACTTTAATTGTGAGATGAGCGCTAAAAGAAGTAAGAAGGAACTAAGTGTGGGATGGCTTTTGAGTGGAACCAATAAAAGGAAGAAAGGTGCACTTGTTTTGTAAACTAATACACCACTAGCAGAAATTGAAAAAAAAAAGAATAATTTGGAAAAAAAAATAGAGATGAATACATTGTTGTCTTGTTCCTGCTAGTGGATATGAATTAATGTAGTGCTTAAAGAAGAAGGGAGCATTTTTGGGGTGATATTGTTTGTGAAAGTGAAGTGGATTGAAGAATTTGCGCTTAAAGTTGATTATGTGATGTGTTAAAGTGCTTAGGAGGGTTAGTCACTATTCCTAAACATATCCTACCCGTCCCTTAGCCCACATTACAACCATGAAAAAGTCCTAATTGATTTTAGATCGAGCGAGCCTACATTAGTAGAGATTTACATTAAGGGCAAGCCTATGGTACCAATTACATGCATGTCACTTCTTTTGTGAGGGTGAGCGATATTTTCTTTGATATATATGAGTCCTTAAAATATATTTGATCATGAGATTCGAATGTGTGGATTCAACTTACTCTCTTGCCTTGGTTGTGAGGGCACATGGTCTCACTAAGGATAGGTAACATCATTAGACTTCTCTAGGATGTTGGGTGTTCAAGCCATGAGTGCATTGTGACATTGAGTCGGTTTTTGAGGCTAGGATTGTTGTGAGCATATTGTCTTTGTTTGAATATTTTTGAAGAATGACATAAGTAAAGGGAAGTGTATGATGATTGCATATGCTAGAGTTTAATTGTTGCT
The DNA here is from genome assembly GCF_001879085.1 of Nicotiana attenuata. Lineage (NCBI taxonomy): Eukaryota > Viridiplantae > Streptophyta > Magnoliopsida > Solanales > Solanaceae > Nicotiana > Nicotiana attenuata. Next base: position 9,460 of record NW_017674550.1, read on the forward strand.
ATCAACCATAATCATTGGTGTAGTGTGCTTCAAATATGTTAAGTGCTCATAGACAGAGTAAATTTTTGGTTGACTCGAGGACGAGCAACGTTTAAGTGTGGGGTGTTGATGATGGGCTATAATTACTTATTTTAGTCGCTTATTACACTCTAATTTACTGCACTTTAATTGAGTTTGAGCTTTAATCGCTAGTGTCTTGCACTAACTGTGTGTTTTATGCCTTGTAGGAGTGATTATGAGCTATATAGATGTTATGGAATGAATTCAAGTGATTTGGAGCTTTGAAATCTGAGTAAAAGCCCAAGGATACAAGCCGGGATCGCGTTTGGGGGTCAACGGATGATAGTTAGAGCGAACGAAGAATCGAGCAGGCATATTATGCACTGTCTAGTAAAATAGATATAACTTTTTGCTCAGAACTCCATTTTGGCTTCACAATATATGGCTAGAAAGATAACTCAAAGGGCTACAACTTTCATGTTTTATGCTTTTCCAAATTCCAAACGGAACATGGTGAAAAGTGCGCGCCCAGATACGCGATCGCGCTAGTTTTAGCGCGCCCAGGACAGAAAGTTGTCCAACTAGCACGGCTATTAGCTCGCCCAGATGCGCGACCGCGCTAGTCAAACCCGGGAAAAATGTCTTTTTTCACATTAGAGAAGGTATAATTGTTTGGACCTAACCCTACTTGGTATATATACATGAAAAACGGTATTTTGAGAAAGGAGGACGTTTTTGAGAGAAGGAGGACGTTTTTGAGAGGAAAACACAAGCACAGAGCCGCCGTGGAGGCCGGGTTTCATCTTTTCTTCCACCAACTTAGTCATTTTATGTTTCTTTGTATGATTTGTTATTTTGCTACCATGTCTATGTGGAGCTAAACTTCACGTTCTAGGGTTGTGGTTCTTTCATGACTATTGTTATTCGGATATTGATTTTGATTTCTTAGTTTATCATATTGGTTTATTTATTCAATCCCGCACTTAATTATTTGATTGCTTGATCACCAGTTGAATACTATCCACGAATCTAGAGTTGAACTCGAAAGTGGGAATTCTAGATTGCATATAGGATTGAGTAGAGCAAGTTCTTGAACCTGGGCATCGGGGAACGGATTCACAATTAGGATAGACATATACCTAATTGCCTTGCCTAGTTGAAATACAGGAATTATAAATGCGTTCTTGTTGATTCTAACTCCATAGACATATAGGCGTTAGGTTAGCTTGAATAGGCGAGTAAGAACTCGACAGATTCTTATGAGCAATATTAACCCTGTCAACCAATAAACTAGATAAATTAGTTAGTCAATTCAATTGAAGAATACAATAGGAATGTTAGATAGCCCATAACCCTAGATCGTTTTCATTACATTGATATCATAAAAATCTGCTCTTCCTCTGTTTAAAGTTCATTATTTATATTTCTTTATTTAATTAGTATAGATTCAAATATTTCTAGGTTTAATTCTTGTATAGATAATTAGGATAGTCTAATTTAGTTAATAGTTAATCACAAGTCCTCATGGGAATGATACTCTACTCACTACTTTATTACTTGACGATCACGTGCACTTGCATGAGTGCGTTTGGCCGCAACAAGGTAAAGGGCAATGACCTGTCAAAAGAACAAGTGCCATCTATGCTGCTAAAAAAGTTCGGTGAGACTTTGACAGGAGGAGCATTGACAAGGCACTCCCAGCTACCAGCACGATCGATATCAACGTTCGAGGAGATGGCGGACAAATTTTCTACCGCCCATGCAGGAGCTAAAAAGGCCGAAGCTAGGGTCAACGACATCTTCGCCATCAGGAAAACAACGGGCGAGGGACTTAGAGACTTCCTGGCCCGATTCAACATAGTAAGAATGGGACTACCAAATGTGTCAGAAGGAATCAGTCGCGGCCTTCCAAAACGGGTTAAATAGGAATGGATCAAAGGCAACCAAAAATTGCTCAGCAGACTCATGAAGTACCCCCCCCCACACCCACACACACACACCACGTGGGAAGAAATTCATAATGCCTACTGCGCTGAGGTAAGGCCAGACGAAGATGATCTTAACGGGCCAACTCAGCGATTAACGTCGGTCCAAACCGAAGCAAGGAGGGACAGACGCAACGATGGGCGAAGGGATCAGCCCTCGCGTTTCAATCGAGAAAAACATCAGCCTTATGTCAGAACATCTAACACGCCTCCTCCGAGTCATGCAGATGTCGTGCTACGACACATCGCACCCCTTCGAAAAAAGAAGTATGCCTCCACTGTTATCTGCTCATAACTTTTGTGTTTCCCCTTTAGAGATAGTGTACGCACTAGAGAAGCTGGGCATGAAGGTACAATGGCCACCAAAAATGAAATCAGATCCGGGCGCAAGAAGGTCAAACGTCCTCTGCGAATGCCATCAGGAAAGAGGACACAAGACCGAGGATTGCATAGGCCTGCGGCAGGAGGTGGTCCGAATGTTGAACTAGGGGTACCTAAAAGAACTACTCAGCGATAAAGGAAGGGCCAACTTCGCCAGAGGACGCGACCCCTCTCAAGGACCTCCAAAACCACCATCGCCGGCACGCACCATACAGATGATCATTGGCGGCGGCGATGATTCGGTGATCAACCATGTGAAATTCACCACCACACACAAACTCAAACGAACGGTTGCTCACGAACGGTATGACGACTTCGAAGACAGTATCATCTTCAAAAAGTCAGATGTCGACGGTTTGTCTTTCCCCCATTATGATGCTTTAGTTATAACTTTATGCATCGCTGATACAGATGTAAAAAGAATCATGGTAGATGACGGAAGCGGCGCGTGTATTATCCACCCGAGAGTCCTCGTGCAAATGAGGCTCGAGGATAGAATAATACCGCGTTGCATAACACTAACGGGTTTTAACAATGCAGTAGAGCGGACGTCCGGGGAAGTAGTGCTGCCTGTCTTGGCAGGGAGAGTCACGTTGGAAACAACATTCCACGTCATGAACCAAGAAACAACCTATAATGCCATCATAGGACGCTCATGGATACACGCCATGCGAGTCGTCCCCTCAAGCTTTTATCAAGTGATCAAATTTCCCACCCCATGGGGAGTATTCAGCATTCGAGGCGAACCGCGTACCGCCCAGGAATGCTATCGGATCACCCAAGATTGCACGCACACCAAACAGCTGAAAGGAGCAAGCGCGGAGGCATAGCAATCAGCCATGTCGGGAACTAAACCCGACGCACCAGCAGAGGTCATCAGAGACCCAGACATCATAGAAGCCTGCAAGGCAACTATAGAAAAGCTCGACCCGGTCCAGCTGGACGACGCTGACAACACAAGTGATGTCTTATATCGGGCACAACCTCCCAGAACCAGGTAAGTATCATGAATTCTTAACTAACAACGCCGACTTATTTGCCTTTTCCCACTCAGATATGCCGGGGATCCCAAGGGATATCGCCACGCATAGGTTGAATGTCGACCCACTCTACCCGCCAGTACGACAGGCGAGGAGAAAATTCAATGCCGCAATCAATAAGGCGGTCAGCGAAGAAGTGGACAAATTGCTCGCCAATGGTTCCATCAGAGAATCAAAGTACCCCCAATGGATCACCAACGTGGTCATGGTCAAAAAGAAGAATGGGAAGTGGCGAGTGTGTGTGGACTTCACCGATTTAAATAAGGCATGCCCGAAAGATTCCTTCCCGTTACCCCATATCGACCAACTGATCGATGCGACAGCAGGACACGAACTGTTGAGCTTTTTGGATGCCTACTCCGGTTACAACCAAATCCTAATGGCCGAAGAGGACCAGGAAAAGACAATTTTTATCACTCACCAAAGGACTTACTACTATAAAGTGATGCCGTTCGGACTCAAGAACGCAGGGGCCACTTATCAGAGATTGGTCACCAAGATGTTCAAAGAACAGCTCGGCAAAACGATGGAGGTGTATATCGATGATATGCTGGTAAAATCAGCAAAGAAGGAGGATCACATTAATCATTTGAAAGAAGCTTTCGAGATATTGAGACAGTACGGGATGAAGTTGAATCCGGAAAAATGCGCCTTCGGCGTGGGCTCGGGGAAATTCCTAGGCTTCCTCGTATCACAACAAGGGATCGAAGTCAACCCTGATCAAATCAAGGCCATCGATGCAATACCTGAGGTGCTGACCAGCAAGAAACAGGTACAGAAGCTAACATGACGAATAGCTGCCTTGTCGAGATTCATTTCACGGTCCTCAGACAGATGTCACAAGTTCTTCAACGTACTAAGAAAGGATCACGGGCTACAATTGAATGAGGAATGCATTGACGCCCTGAGGAAGCTAAAAGCATACCTATCTTCACCACCACTACTCGTCAAAGCGAACCCAGGCGAATGTTTGCTCGTGATTTGGCAGTATTCGAGGTCGCTGTCAGTGCGGTCTTGGTTCGCGAAAACAAAGGTACACAAATTCCTATTTACTATATCAGCAAAACCTTAATAGACGCCGAGACGAGGTACCCTCACCTTGAAAAACTAGCTCTGGCACTAGTCATAGCTTTATGCAAGCTTAGACCCTATTTCCAATGTCACCCCATAAAGGTAATAAAAACCTTCGCCCTAAGGGGTGTCCTGCATAAGCCCGAGCTCTCAGGCAGACTCGCCAAATGGGCAATAGAACTCAGCGAGCACGACATAACTTACCAACCGCGAACTGCCATCAAGTCACAGGTACTCGCTGATTTTGTCGCCGACTTCAGCACAGAGATATTGCCAGAGGCGGAACAAGAAGCGCTCCACGCTTTCGCATGTACCGACCTCTGGACCCTCTACACTGACGGCGCTTCAAACGCCTCGGGATCGGGACTGGGACTCGTCCTCGAAGTCCCTACGGGAAAAGTAATTCGCCAGTCCATACGATGCCCCGAGATGACTAACAACGAGGCCGAGTATGAAGCTGTGATTGCAGGTTTGAAGTTAGCCCTCAAATACGGCGCCCGACGGCTCATCCTCCACTGCATCTCTCAACTCGTAGTAAATCAGGTCACCGGGACTTTCCAGATCAAAGAGCAAAAACTGTAGAAATATCAGTCGAAAATCCATAAGGTTCTGCCGGAGTTCGACGAATGCCGCTCGATCAGATCCCTAGAGCACAAAATATTGAAGCAGATGGCCTCGCCAAATTAGCTGCGGCCACCAAGAATATCAACAAGGCGGACATGGTCACCCTCCTTCACTCAGCCATAGACCACGTCGAGGTACTCTCCCTGAATCTAACTTGGGACTGGCGTAATCGCCTTGTGTCCAACTTACAGGACGGAACACTCCCGCAAGACAAAAAAGAAGCCAAAAAACTCCAGACACAAGCGGCTCGATACAGCCTGGTAAACCATGACCTCTACAAGAGAACATTCGGCGGCCCCTTAACCAAATGTCTCGGACCGCACCAAACAAGGCAATTGCTAGAGGAAGTACACGAGGGTCATTGCGGCGCACATACTGGGAATCGCACCCTCGTTCGATATCTCATTCGCGCCGGCTATTACTGGCCTACTATGAAAAAAGAAGCAGCCGACTATGTCCAGAGATGTGAGCAATGCCAAAAGTACGTCCCTATGATACGTCAAGCAGGAGAACCGCTCCATTCGGTCACCTCGCCATGGCCTTTCATAAAGTGGGGGATGGACATAGTTGGCCCTTTACCAGCCGGACGAGGAAAGGTACGTTTTCTTTTGGTTTTAACTGACTATTTCTCTAAATGGGTGGAAGCAGGTGCGTACGCTCAAATACGCAAATAGGAGGTCATCGCCTTTATATGGAAAAATATTATATGCCGCTTCGGTATCCCCAAAGAAATTAGCTGCGATAATGGACCCCAGTTCGTCGGAAAGAAAACGACTGAGTTCTTCAAAAAATGGCACATCAAGCGGATACTCTCCATGCCATACCATCCCGCTGCCAACGGCCAAGCCGAGTCCTCCAACAAAGTGATATTAAACATACTGAAAAAGAAGCTCGGAGAAGCTAAAGGGCTATGGGCCGAACTGCTACCCGAAGTATTATGGGCATATCGAACCACACCAAAGTCTAGCACGGGAGAAACGCCGTACTCACTGGTTTACGGGACCGACGCAGTCATACCCGTCGAGGTCGGGGAACCCAGTCTAAGATACTCCCATATAAGCGGAGTAGATAACGACGAAAGTAGGTTGCAATACCTAGATAAAGTTGAAGAACGGAGAGACATGGCCCACATAAGGATGATAGCCCAGAAGCAACAAGTAGAGAGATACTACAACAAAAAAGCCAAGGTAAGATCACTAAAAGTCCACTACGTTCTCAAGGCCAAAACATTGGCGTCAAAAGACCCGAATGAGGGAAAATTAGGAACCAACTGGGACGGACCGTATAAAATCATAGCAGCAGCAAACAAAGGAGCATTCCAACTGGAAACAATGGAGGGCAAACTGCTCCAAAATAACTGGAACGTCGCCCATCTCAAGTACATCCACTTCTGAAAGGCGTCACCTAAGTCGCACTCTTTTTCCCTCACCCGAGTTTTGTCCCAGTCGGGTTTTCTCGGGGAGGTTTTTAACGAGGCGACGAGGGGGATACCCTGTGGATCTGCGCATTGTTTATCACTGCGGCCCATCGGCACGATCTCCAGGCCGAAGTGATAAAGGGACTAAACAAGCCAATCTCCATTGTATGTACAGATAGTTCCATTGTATAAACAAGAATTCTCCAGTATATGAACAGAAACCTCCATTATATGAAACGCAAACATCCAAATGGCCAAGGCCATCGACATTAGTTCGACATCGATCGAACCATGACGGATACTACTTCGACCACGATCGAAGCAACATCCCAAATGGCCAAGGCCATCGACATTAGTTCGACCTCGATCGAACCACGACGGATACTACTTCGACCACGATCGAAGCAACATCCCAAATGGCCAAGGCCATCGACATTAGTTCGACCTCGATCGAACCACGACGGATACTACTTCGACCACGATCGAAGCAACATCCCAAATGGCCAAGGCCATCGACATTAGTTCGACCTCGATCGAACCACGACGGATACTACTTCGACCACGATCGAAGCAACATCCCAAATGGCCAAGGCCATCGACATTAGTTCGACCTCGATCGAACCACGACGGATACTACTTCGACCACGATCGAAGCAACATCCCAAATGGCCAAGGCCATCGACATTAGTTCGACCTTGATCGAACCACGACGGATACTACTTCGACCACGGTCGAAGCAACATCCCAATGGCCAAGGCCATTGACATTAGTTCGACCTTGATCCAACCACGACGGATACTACTTCGACCACGATCGAAGTAACATCCCAATGGCCAAGGCCATCGACATTGGTTCGACCTCGATCGAACCACGACGGATACTACTTCGATCACGATCGAAGCAACATCCCAATGGCCAAGGCCATCGACATTAGTTCGACCTTGATCGAACCACGACGGATACTACTTCGACCACGATCGAAGCAACATCCCAACGGCCAAGGCCATGGACATCAATTCGACCCCGGCCGAACCATGACGAAACGTATTTTTAATAGTCAAAACATCCCTATGGAGACTATCATGCAACAAACCAAAAAGGGAAAACGGCGAATAAACAAAGCGATAAAAGTAAAGTTTATATTACAACAAAAATATTACTTACATTCGTCCCTACGGACAAGCCCTAGTACAACCCACGCCCGAAAATTCTTAAACAAAGTGTACAAAAACTACTGGTCGGCTCCAGCACGGTAGGCGTCTTCATACCTCGAGTCCGAATCAAGACGATTCACGTCATTAGAGGAGACACCCTCACCATCAGGAGTGTCAGGGTCGTACCCGCATGACTCACGAGTTGTACGTGCTTCAACATGCACCGTCTGAACCTCCGCCTCTATCGCTCAGCCCTCGGCATGAAAAGCTCTATATACATCAAGCCGAGCCTCCTCATAAACCTACATCTCATACAAGCGACGAGGCGAGCCCTGACCAGCCGGAGGAAGAGATGTAGAGGGCCTAGAACGGCGGTCTGTTTCCTCTGCCCTCGGCGGAGCTACTTGCCTTTGCAACGCGGACAACTCCGCCCCTAACTCCCCAATACGCCTTTCGAGTTCCCCAACTCGAAGACCGGAGGCCTCTCTTTCCCGGGTCAGTTCCAATCTGGATACGCAGAGGGCATCTTCCAATGAGACCGTCTCGGAAATGGAGGCGGCTAACTTATCAGCATTGGCATATAACTCGCCCTTGAGTCCGTCGATCTCCATTGTCTTGGCGTTCAGCTCGGCGTTCAAGCCGGCCACCTTCAGCTGCAGGTCGGCGTTCTTTGCCCTCACCCCTTGACTAAGTTCAAGTTCATCCTCCGTCGCCTTTAGCAGGACCTCCAGCTCGCTGTTACGGGCAATAGCCCTCACGAGCTCCGTGTCCCTCTCCTCTAGCTCTTCCACCCTACGCTCCAATTGGGCCTCCCGCTGCTTAAGCCCCTCGCGGAACACTTGGAACTCAGGATCCTGATAGAAGATGTCGGCCATCGCTCGATGCTTATCACGGTACTATTGATACTTCGTCGACATCTTCTTATAGAGGCCGTCCTCTTTCGTTCACGAAGATCCCTTTCCACCTCCAGGACGAGGGTAAAAAAAAAGAGGAGCAAAGTTAAACACCATTTCCATACCAATCCCACGACACAAAGAGAAGTAAAAGGAATCTACCTGTAAGGCCATGCCGGCGACCTTCCGAGATAGCTCCGCGTCATTCATCGCCCCGAGCATCTCGTTCTCAGGAGCGGCGCATAAAGGGCGAGGGCCGACGTAACCTGCTCACTATTCAGCAGCAAGTTGTAACCCTCCGAAATTATCACATGACGGCCAGACCCGTCCATCCTCACCTCCACGTGGGTGTGGCAACTCAAAAACTCATTAATGTCCTCGGGGGCGATGTCGGAACCTGACCCGTCCGCTTCCACACGAGCCCCCCCGACATTGGATGACGCACCCCTTTCGGTAGAACGCGCCGAACTAGCCCCAGGGACGACTCTCTCCTCGTGGACTGATCTCCCCGACAAAATGGCGTTAGCCATAAACACGGGCACCGGGGCCGTCCGAGACGCTCTACTCCCATTAGCTTCAGTAGCCACCCCCTTTCCCAGCTCCAATCTTCTCCTTTTTCTCTCTAACGGCTCATCGCCATTAGAAGATTCGTCGACAGGATGAGGGGCCGGCACCAACGAGGCAGTGTCTCTCGTAGCTGTAGTGACGGGCGTGGTCCCCTGCTGAAGAAGTAGAGGACGACCCTCCCGAACAAATGCACACAAAACATCTTGAGTATCATGGCAGCAACAGGTCGTCTAAAAGCAGCGACTGGCGCCCTTCTCCTAGAAGCTCCCCGACCTGTCTTCAAAAAAAATTATATGGTTAGACAGGGTCACACGACCGCCAACGCAGTAAATCAGAAGTTTACCTGAGGAAACCTTAGGGCCATAACGTTGTACGAAGGCAGTCCAAGTTTGAGTCTCCTCCGCATGGGGCAAGAGGCCAACGACCCAGTTCCTGAGACCGGTAACGGGCTGGGGTGGGCGTGCCATAGCTGTAAAACAAGCAGTCAGAAGCAATATTTGTGAAAGATGGAGAATCTAATGAACCACGGTACTTACGATTTTTATTCCACTTCTCTGGAAACCCGGCGCGGTTAGAAACCATGTGCTCAGTCTTGATGAAGAAATATTTGTGCCAATACTTACGGCTCGGTCGGTCGTCTGTCCCGACCACCAACCCCTTTGTGCCGCGAAGCCTTAGGTGCACCATGGTGCCCGTAAGGAAACCGGGTGAAAATAAATGCAAGAGGTGGTGCACGGAGACGTCACTCTCGGCTAATTCCGCGTACTTAGCCAGCAGAAGAAGCACCTTGAGCGTGTATGTCGTGAGTTGAGCAGGGCAAATATGATAGAATCTGCAGAACTCATCTGCTAAAGGAAAAAGATGAAGGGTGTAACCAATCGTAAAAGGGTACTCATAGAAAGCACAATACCCGGGTCTATGAACGTCAACATAATCCCCCTCCGCCAGAGCTATCTCTACATAAGTAGGGATACCATATTTTATGCGGAGAGCGTCGAGATGATTTTGATCTGTCTCCGAGAGCACAGGGCTCGGAGTGGGGGGTGGGTTCTTGCTGAAGTCACTCCGAGACGAGGGATGCCTCGGTAGTAACGCCTCCACTATAAGAGGACTGTCGTCTTCCTCCACCTCCACCTCTCCGCTATCGGAGAAAGGTACTGCACTCACCGGAACGATTTCTGGAACCTCCTCATTAGGGTGACGGGATCTCGGCATAATTTTGTTTAAAGAAAGCAAGCCACGCCAATGGAGAGAAAGAGAAGAAGACTTCCGATCGGGAATGAAAATGAGGAAATGCGAAAACAGAAGAAGAAGACTAAAGAACTCCCAGGAATAGCTAAAGTTTTTGATGAAATTGAACCCTTCACCTATTTATAGGGTTGGATGGCGCCCGAATCGAGGCGGCAGGTTTCAAATCAGCGCAGGAAACCAAGCGCCAAACCGTCAGTCTTTTTGCCTCGAAAACCCGCGCAATGATGATGCATGCGAGAGCTGACATCACCCAAGGTGGCTTGTACATCTAAATTTCCCGCCAAATAAGGGCATCGTCTCTTATTGGTCGCATCGTCACATTTCACCATATTCAAATTCTTCCTAGAAGAGGCATAAGGTCCGCTCACCAAGGACGCATTCCGTTGCGACCTCGACGAGCGGAGGGACTAACTGTATGGGTCTAAATGTGACCACCCACGGTCTATAGCTAGGACGACAGGCAACCGCAAACCCATGAGTCGGTATGAGGGAACGTCCCAAAGGTTAAAGGGGGGACATTCGTGCATTGTCGTTTAGTTTTACTGTAGTAAACACCCCTTAATTCGTCGTCCCGATGAATTAGAGGAACCCCCTAGTATATAAGGGGGATTCTAGGGCTTGTAAGAGGCAGATTCAAGGAGATACAAAACTACTTTCTCTCTTCTTTTATAATCTTTTTCTCTCTGTCTCTGAAGGTATCTCTATCATCTCTTTGTTGTCACGATCCAAGAGTTTATTATCTTTGACTACGATTTACCCCTTCCATTTTTTATTGATTTGCTTAAAAAGAATTAAAAATCTTTTGAGCCAAACAGTAAATAAATTAGTATGCGCAATTTAAATGCCTGATAATCCTAGGGGTAAATACTTTCTATGTAATTCTGAGGATAGCTTTTATCGAAATGGTTAATGATGGTAAGATTTTAAGAATTTAGTTGGTAGCTATAGGTACAATCAGCAGTAATTTTATGCAATTCAAATGGTAAATTGTGATATTCAACATCAACAAGTTTTACAAAGTTAACGAAACCACATAGTATTTAGTATTGTTTGTTATCAAATAATAGAAGTTATTTTCCAAAAGCGTTGTATTCTAAGTTTACAACATTAGTTTTATGTATCTTCTCATAATATCTTTTACTAAGATAATTGCTTTTAGGCCTCATTTGTTTGCACATAATGGAGGTCTAAATCTTAATCATTTAGATCTCAGACATTAAGTGCGTTTGTTTTTAAAGTCTGAATCTTAATTATTCAGATCTTAATCATTAAGTGTATTTTTTTTACTTTACAATCACTTAATGGGTCTGAATAGGTCTATATGATTAAGATCTATAACAGAGACTTAATTTCATTAAGATGCTATCACATATTTATTATTAACTGCCGCCACCACCTACCATTATCAACTACCACACCATGCCACCATCATCACCATACTCAACCACTCAATCATAGCCGCCACCATTATCGACCATCACCACCTACTATCCCCACCACTCCGACCACCATATGTCATTCTCACCCACAATCAACACTCATCCACCTCAACTACCACAACTGACTACCCCATCACCATCAACAACCACAGCCGACACTTCCCATTATTATAACTTATCACCACACACCCACCACATTTCTAAGTCACAACTACTACCACCACCCGCCATTATTAACTATCACCATCCACCACCACCATCCTCAATCATAATCGCCAACACTACCAATCACTACTAGCTACTAGCATGAACCACCATCATCAACCAAAACTACCACCAACCATCGCCTCTAGTCAGCATTCACCCGTTAGCCATCACCACCACCAACTATCATATTTTAAAAAAATATATATTTTATTGATAGAATATTAGATTAGTTAGTATTTCATTTAAATTTTATGTTTGTTAATTTTCAAATAAAGATAAATTTTATACATTTTGATGTTAAAAATCAAACAGTCTTAACTATTTCTATTCAAATCTTAATACACATCTTAAAATATTCACATGTATATTCAGATTCAGATGTCTTAATATACACATCTTGATATTCAGATGTGTATTTAGATTCAGACGTCTTAATCTTAAAAAAAAAAATGAGGCCTTAATACAATATAGAATTAAGAGTACGAAGTCCATTAGTAAAATACCCCTCGATGTTTTTACTTTAAATATGAATTTCATACCGGACAAACAACAACAACAACAACAACAACAACAACCCAATGAAAACTCACAAATGGGGTTTGGGAAGGTAGTGTGTACGCAAACCTTACCCCTATTATGAAGGTAGAATAAAGGTAGAGAGACTATTTATGAAATACCCTCTGCTCAAAAAACGTAAAAAGGTAGCAATAGAGAAACATAATAGTTATATTTAATTATTACTCTAATATTTAGTACTTTGAAATAATCATAATTTCGACCATTAAATTTCCCTTAATTGGATAAGTAGAAATTGTTGTTATTAATTTGAAACCATGGTAAGAACTCATAAATTTCAAGTTTTAAATCCAGAAATATAATAAAAAGAAAAATTAAAAGAAAAACCCCCACAGCAACAAGACACAAGTGAAAAGGGACTGCTCTGCAACTAGTCCCCATGTCTTTTTCTAACAGCCACCACTAGTTAAAACTCTCAAATCAAAATTCCCAAAATCTTCCACTCCACTGCTTCACTACTTCACTTTCCATTATCCTCTAAATAACTTTCATTCCCTTTTTCATTTTCTGCTCCATATTCAAGGTAAGCCTTATAAAAACTCAATCTTGATAATACCCACCAACCCCTTTTAGTTAAACTTTTACTTAGTTTTCATAAAAATTTGGAATAGCCCTTTAAAAATCTAATCTTGATAATTCTCCACCAACCCCTTTTAGCTAAATTGTGACTATTTTCTAATAAAGTTTGAATCTTGATGAATTAATGCTGAAGTTATTAGCTTTTCTTGAGGCCACTTTGATTCATGGCCTCTTTGAAATTATCTTTTTATGTAGACAAGTCATGGGAATCCAAGAAACTTAATTTTACTGTAAAAGCTTTGAACTTTAGTGAGTCTAAGTGTTTGTTTCCTTCATTTTTGGGTTGTGGATATGTTGGTGGTGCATTTGTGGTTAACCCCTTTTGTAATTTGAAGCACATTAGAGTTTCAAGATTAGAAACTGAGGAATTAGAGACTTCTGAGTTGAGTTTAGATGGTGAAAGGGTTGATAATTTTGAAGGTGATTTAGGAAATGAGAGTTTGGTTTCTGAAAGATTAAATCTTGGTGGGGTTTCTCAGAAAGGGAAGTTTAATGTTTGGAAGAGATTTAGGAGGGTCAAGAGGGTAGCGAAAGACTCGAAATATAGGTCTAGTTTTAGAAAGGAAGATAGGAATCATGGAATGCAAGAAAAAACCAAGGTGTTGTTTGATGAAATTAGTGATGAGAATGTGATAGGTAGCCCAAATGGGGTTGATTTTGATGTTGGGAATATCGGGTCTGACTCGAGTTTGGAACACTGCAATGCGATATTGAAACAACTCGAAAGTGGTGACGATGGGAAAGCATTGAGTTTTTTCGGATGGATGCAGAAAAATGGGAAATTAAAGCAAAATGTTACTGCCTATAATTTGATACTCCGTGTCTTGGGGAGAAGAGGGGACTGGGATGGAGCGGAGGCGATGATTAAGGAAATGACTCTGGAGTCGGGTTGTGAGCTTACGTATCAGATTTTCAATACCCTTATTTATGCTTGCCATAAGAAAGGGCTTGTGGAGTTGGGTGCTAAGTGGTTCCACATGATGTTGGAGAATGGAGTTCAGCCAAATATTGCGACTTTCGGAATGCTAATGGCTCTCTATCAGAAAGGTTGGAATGTTGAGGAAGCAGAATTTACATTTTCAAAGATGAGGAGTCTCAAAATTATGTGCCAATCTGCATATTCAGCTATGTTGACCATATATACGCGAATGAGATTGTATGATAAAGCGGAAGAAATCATTGGCTTTTTGAGGGAAGATGAAGTAGTTCTGAATTTCGAGAATTGGTTGGTTCTGCTCAATGCTTATTGTCAGCAAGGCAAGTTAACCGAGGCTGAGCAGGTCTTAGCTTCAATGAAGCAATCCGGTTTTTTGCCAAATATAGTTGCGTACAACACATTGATCACTGGATACGGGAAGATTTCCAACATGCGTGCTGCACAATGCTTGTTTGGTGATCTTAAAAGAGTCGGAGTGGAGCCTGATGAAACAACTTACAGGTCTATGATTGAAGGGTGGGGCCGTGCAGACAATTATGAGGAGGCAAGGAGATACTATGTGGAACTGAAAAGAATCGGACACAAACCAAACTCGTCTAATTTGTACACGATGCTGAATTTACAAGTCAAGCACGGAGATGAAGAGGATGTTGTTAGAACTGTTGAGGAAATGATGCACTCTGGCAGCGAAAAGTCAACCGTCCTTGGCATTATTTTGCAAGCATATGAGAAGCTTGAACGCATTCACAAAGTTCCTTCAATTCTGAGAGGTTCTTTATATGATCATGTTTTGAGAAACCAGATATCTTGTTCGAGTCTGGTAATGGCTTATGTGGAAAACAACATGATAGATGATGCATTGAAAGTATTACGGGAAAAGCGGTGGGAGGATGCTTTATTTGAGGACAACTTGTACCATTTGTTAATTTGCTCATGCAAAGATTTTGGATATCCAGAGAATGCTGTGAAAGTGTTCACTTGTATGCCGAAATCTTATAAGCCGAATCTACACATTATATGCACTATGATAGACATTTACAGTACAATCAACAATTTTGCTGAAGCTGAAAAGCTTTATCTAATGTTGAAGAATTCAGATGTTAAACTGGACATGATAACTTTTAGTGTTGTGGTAAGGATGTATGTGAAATCTGGAGCTTTAGAAGAAGCTTGTTCGGTGTTGGATGCAATGGAGAAACAAAAGAACATTGTTCCAGACACATATTTGCTCCGTGATATGCTCCGGATCTACCAGCGATGCGACAAGCAGGATAAATTGGCGGATCTTTACTACAAACTTGTGAAAAGAGGAGTCATTTGGGATCAGGAAATGTACAGCTGTGTCATAAACTGTTGCGCCCGTGCATTGCCAGTTGATGAGCTTTCGAGGCTTTTTGACGAGATGCTTAAACATGGATTTTTACCCAATACAGTCACCTTCAATGTTATGCTTGACGTTTATGGAAAGTCCAGGCTCTTCAAAAGGGCAAGGGAAGTTTTCTCGATGGCTAAAAAGCGTGGTTTGGCTGATGTTATCTCTTACAACACTCTCATAGCTGCATATGGAAGAAGCAAAGACTTCAAGAATATGTCATCAACCGTCAAGAAAATGCATTTCAATGGCTTTTCGGTTTCTCTTGAAGCCTACAATTGTATGTTAGATGCCTATGGGAAAGAAGGACAAATGGAGAAATTCCGTAATATCTTGCAAAGACTGAAGGAATCTGGTCATTCTTCTGATCATTATACCTACAACATTATGATAAACATTTATGGTGAACTCGGATGGATTGAAGAAGTTGCAGATGTACTGACAGAATTGAAAGAGTCAGGAATTGGACCTGATTTATGCAGCTATAATACATTAATAAAGGCATACGGAATTGCTGGTATGGTTGAAAGTGCAGTAGATTTGGTTAAGGAAATGCGCAAAAATGGAATTGAACCTGATAGAGTAACCTACGCTAACCTAATCAATGCATTACGGAAAAATGATATGTTTCTCGAGGCTGTTAAGTGGTCTTTATGGATGAAGCAGATTGGATTATAAGATCCAATCTGAAAATGCTGCTGATATTCGTCGTGGCTCACTCACCTCCGGTTTAAAGGTAATACATGTTATATACACATATATGTTCATATTGATCTTCTTTGAATTGTACTGTATAATCTCTTGTTGACTGCAAGTGTCCTACCTGCTATAGTTTCTGTCACCGGAACGCGCCTTCCCATGAAGTAGTTTGCATCCATTACTCCCTCCGTCCCAATTTATCTAGTGTTTGACTGTGCACGGAGTTTAAGAAAAAAAGGAAGACTTTTGAAATTTGTGGTCTAAAACAAGAATAGAAATTTAAAGTTAATTTGTTACTATATATAGCAATGTGTCATTCTTTCTAGTACTAACTAAAAAAGAAAAGAGTGTCACATACACCGGGACAGAGGGAGTAATATATTTGGCATATTTTATTGCTGTATAACCTAGAGTAATACTGCGGAACTTTTACGAGGTCATGCATATGTTAGTATCTAAACTTATTCATAAAGGATTTTAAGTGCTGTATCTAAACTTATTCATAAAGGATTTTAAGTGCTTTCACCTGCTGACTCGCTTATAACTCGTGTAACTGCGTGTCTTTCATGCCAATTTCTCCCCCTTATTAACACTGTGATTCATTTTGGCCTTTTCAGGTCAAGACTTGTAATCTTCTTGTATAGCTGACACTATAGTTTCCGGCAAAGGTTTTACTGAGTAGGCTTGAGGACCAGTGATGCTGGCTTCGCATGTTACTGCAAGTCCGTAGAAGACCACATATATGCAGTCGTCTACTTGCGCAAAAAGTTTGTGTAACGCAATTTAAAGCAACTGTGTATTATTGTCCCATAATACACCGGTTAAATTAGTGTATAGTTGTAACTGTTTCAAGAGAGAAGATAGCTTACTGTGATTGTTTAGTTGATCATCTGTATCTCCAGGAAGTCATCTCTCTGTTGTAATAAATCAAAATGGTAAAGGCTCTAAACCTTTTAGAGTGTATTAGCTGCTATATACCTGAGCCATTTTTGGTATAGTTTCAATAAAATTCTCTGCCATTTTGTTATCTCCTTTTGAAGTTCATTTTCTTTTAAGTATCAAAATGAGAAAGTCTTCATTATGAATTTAGAGGTGAAGCCAAAATCTAAGGGTGGAAGTACGCAAATAGCCATTTTTAGGACTGTTATTTAGAGTTTAGCTAGTATTTATTTTGTCCTGAAAAAAATCTTAACTTCAGGACTTTGTGTCCTGAAAAATTAAATGAAAAAACTGAAATTCAGGACATACTGGCTAATTTCTAAAGAGCAGCCCTCTAGAATGGCTACCTGGTGTCATTTCTACAAATTCTAAGGGGTTGTTTGGTTGGGAAAGAAGTTATCCCATGATTAATTATTCCGGGATTAGTTATCCCATCTCCCATGGGGATAAAAAACACTACAACCCGGGATAACTAAGATTAGTTACACCACGATTTTAATCCCAATTAAACGTGAAATAAACTCATTTCAAATTTAATCCCGAATTAATTATCCCTTATCCGTCGTACCAAACGAGCCCTAAGGGTATAGGTGTAGCAGCCCAAGACATTTATCCTTTTGATACCTTTATGTAATCTTATGTGACCTATGATTGTGAGAATGAGCTTTCCAAATGTGAAATTCAACAAACATTTAAGACAATGAGTTGAGAAACCTAAAAAAACTATTATAAATCTCGATTGATGCTCGATATGGGACATTATGCAACTCAACAACCATAACAAGTGGCTCCCTTTTTCATAATTAATGGTGTGACGAAGCGGTCAATAAAATCGGTAAAAACGAGAGGAAATCGGGGTCAAATTTCAACGGAATAAAAAAAATATTTGGTAATTCCTTTTCATTTGTCTAATTCTTGGTGGACAATACTTATGCTCGTGAGATACTGCATGTTTCCGGTGGAATAGTCAAGGTCGGGTAAAGCTGGTTAAGACCTCATCTTTATAAAATAAAATAAAAAGTGACTTTCCTTTTTCATTTTCCCTTTAGTGGAAATATATGATGTTTGGCTGGTGTTGGTGTTATCTTCAATTTCATTCTTGTTGTTGATGCACCACACAATAACTATAAATGGGATTCTTTGTATCCTAAATTAGAGAGCCATCTTGAGAGATCTTTTTCGCTATAACTATTTGGTATTCGGAACTCACTGACCCGACTGATTCAGATTCACATCAAGTACAGTCAATTCAAAGACGAAGCGATTTCTATCATGGATTTCTCCATTCTCAAGGCTCGAACTTGAAACCTCTTGTCAAGGGTGGATGATCTGTCTATCCCGCTAATCTTTTGGTGATTATTATTTGTTGTATAGATACCGAAACCTCCTGTTATAGTTTTCCTTATACTAATTAGATTTTCTTTTTCGTTAGCTTTCACATGCTCTTGCTTTTATGTTGTCGGAGCAAGATGCCATCAAACATTCAACATGTAGCCTCACGACCGGGCACTCATGCCCCGATATTGTCATTGTATACTCCCGCGGATCGCCTCCTGTGGAAGGAACGGAGTACCATGCGAGATCTATATATAAAAACATATGTCATGTATTTATTGGATTGATGTAAATATCGTATGCGAATAGATTTTTACGCTTATATAAACCTAGCACTTGTACGTAATGCAAGTTTAGAGTTCAAATTCACCTTCGCCAAACGTCAATATCATGATATTATACCTCACACTTAATGGTATAATATGATTAAAGTTTAGACCCATCATATTTATTCCTAATTATTTCTTGAAGTTTTAATTTTAAGCTACATATAGAGTATTTTCTTTATACCTGCTACTTTTACACGATTGCCATAAAAACTTTTGAAACTTTGTTTCTTAGATACAATTAATACTGGTTATATACAATTGTAATTTGACAAGTTAAAAGCTTAACTTTTTACTATAATAACGTATTCGTACTTGATATTGAAACTACTTTACGAATATTTTTACACTTTTCCTCTCCTTAACAGCTTTTGGAAATTGCACGTGCTAAAAGTTCAACTACTTTATGCATATTCTTATCTTTTGAACTTTTAAGCTCTTGGCCTCTGTAACGAGGCTAAATTTAGCTTCTGAAAATTGCGACAAAATTCATTTTTTTAGTAGGAGTTGTATGGGTCAGAATCCGACCCCACGATAATTAACAAAGTTAATCTCGTCTTAAACTAATTCATGATTAATTAGTGGCACAACCACTCAGAATTAACGATATTCAACCCGCATCTGATTCGATCAACAAGGCCATGGCCCATCCGCCACGATGAAGGCGAAATCCCAACGTGGTCACGGCAACTTATTGCCAGCTCACGAAGCTCACAGCTATAAATACCAAGAGAGGAAACCCTAGAAAGTGGGCTTCTTCTTCGCCACTATTGAGAGAGAAAAAAGAGACAACGATACCCATATTATGGGCAAGAGGAACACCATTGTAAGGCTCTGAACCTCTTCATGGAGAGGCGGACCAAAATAATATTATCAATAAAGGCTTCTAATGTTTCTCCCCCTAACCCTGAGTACTTATTTTCGTTTCCTTCATTTGGTCCAACGGATTATTACGGTTTGCTATGATTTTCCTGGGATTTATTTATATTGTTTTATACTCATAAGGTATGTAATAACTTTTGAGTAAACAAGAGTCAAAGTCAAACACCACCACGACGATAAGTGAAAGACTAGGGGAATGGATTTAAATAAATAAAAAAATAATTTAGTGAGAACTCACATTTGTAGGTGTAGGTTTTACTGTTTCTGCTATTTTTAGTCTACTAGTCTTACAATACGCGCGTTGTGCGTGTATCCATTCTCAATAAATATATCTATTTTCTAAAAATTACATAAATATTATATTAACTAACTACACTTGAGTTATATATAAAACAAGTTTATGAAAAAAATGCGAGTTCCTAAAAATGATGATTGTTGATTTTATTTAGCAACTCAATAAATGAAAAAACGATGACAATATAGAAGTCGTCAATCATCTTAGTCAATATTTTTCAATGTAAGATTTATTCATTGCTAAAATTTCACAAGTTGTCATGTTTATTGTTTACTTAGCTTATAAAATAAAAATTACAAAAAATTATATAATGATAAATATTGATCCCATTTAGCTAGATCATTATGAAAAAATATGCTCGTAGAAGTCCTCTTATGCCTTATTGTGATTTTGAGGACTTCTTTGGGAATATCTTACAAAAACTATTTTTTTGTGTAACTTAAAACTTGAAACAAACATGTGATACAAAAATAGTTGATTGCAATTCTCCAAAGATTTGTCAAATAAAGCAAATTAAAAAATTAAATTTTTTGGTCTTTTAAACACTTGGGAATGTAGATGTTGGCTCTATAGCTCCTAGGAAAGAAAAAAAGAAGTAACAATGTAAAGTCTAAAAATGTCTAATGTTGAGTAAATATTTTATAATACATAGCTTAATAAATTAAAATAATAGGAATTTATCATTTGTTGGACAAATGCAAAGGAAAAATAAATTAATGATAACACATTTAGAATTTATTTTGTCTTCTACTATTTTATCCTTATTACTTTAAGGTTTGTATTTTTATCAATTTGACTCTTAATACTATGTTGTAACTAATTTTGCTTTTTTTTTTTGTTTGTTTCTTTTACCATCAATATTATTATGTGCACTACAAATTTTGCAGTTAATTATATGATGAATTTGTAAAATAATTGAATTGGATTTTCTAACTAATCAGTTGATTCAAAAACTTATTTTGTTAAATTAGTTCAAAAGTTTAATTATTAATTCTCAATAGTAGAGGAAATAATTTTTCTTCATTCAAATTTTTAATATTAGATCATCCCAAGTTTAATATTTAACTATAACTATATTATTATCCAATAAAAATTCTATGTTCAAAGGATAAAAATATCGATCTGACATT
>NW_017674550.1:31569-44475 GCF_001879085.1 Nicotiana attenuata
CCCCAACCCCCCCACCCCACCAACCCAAGATTTGAAATCACCTTTTCCTGTTCTAATCACATTTGTCTACACTGTCCACTTCCACGTGATACGGTAATAGCATCTCCAATCTCTATTCTATGTTAATTTCAGTGTAAATCTCTTCCCAATGGACAAAATTTTTCTGGGTTTATCTTTTAAATTAACAATTTTACTTTTGGATCTTGGATTTTCATAAGAATTGCTTATTCTGGGTTTTAATCAATGTTTATGGGAATAAAGTTTAAATCTAGCCGTGATTTGATAATGGTGTTTGTTAATGTATGTATTGCTTACCCCAATTGGCTGAATATCCTGGGGTTTTTGTTTGATTGGCTGTTGTAGTCTTGGATCTTAGATTTTTGGGTGGGGGAATTGGGTATTTGCTTATTCCTTGGTGATTGTTTATGGGAATAAAGTTTGAATATTGAAGTAGTGAAGTTAACTAGCTTGAAAGTTAGTTAGTGGTGAATGTCATGATTTGAAGTGATTAAAAAGGCAGCCCGGTGATTTGAAGTGATTGAATCTGTGATTTGTTATGCTTTTTTCTGGGTTTGTTCGGATCATTGATGTTGACTTTTACTTATTCACTAAGTAGTGAGATGAATGTTGAAACCTGTAGCAATGAGATTTTCGGGTCAACCTTCTTGGTCCCTGTGTAATGTTGTGGTTTCTGTCTAAGCTTTGACCTTACATCTTTAGTCGTTCCTCAAACTTCTGTGACGATCTCCATGATTGAATCAGAAATTTTCTGCTTGAACTTTTTTGATTTGTGCACTGTCAATCTGGAATTTCATGCCTTATCACTTTTAGGTTCTTTTGTTGGGAGAAAAATTAAGGTATTTTATTAATAAAAGCACCAACGTAGTGTTTGTACGAGGAGATAACAACAACAACAGACCCAGTGAAGTTCTGGGGAGGGTAGTGTGTACGCAGACCTTACCCTTCCTGGAAAGATAGAAAAGTTGTTTCCGATAGACCGTCGGCCAGGAAGGAAGGAAAGAACTAGTAGAAATTTTGAGAAGCCCTTTAACGACGCAGGGAACTCAATTAGTCTAACTTTTCCTATACATTGCTTACAGAATCAGATTTACACCAAAAGAACAGAAGATGAAGACATAAGCCTTTCAGTTGCTGAATTGTCTATCTTAATCCTAACTACTCCCTCTGTTTCAATGTAAGTGTCTTAAGTGTCTTAGTTTGACTAGGCGCAAAGTTTAAGAAAATAAGGGAGACTTTTGAATTTTGTAGCCTAAAACTAGAAATGTGTGTAATGTACCAAAATGCCCTTTGAATCTCGTGGTCTTAAACAAGCCATGTAGAGTATTGGAATTAAAGAGTTACTAAATATAGAAAGATGCATTCTTTTTGAAATAGAAGGGGAGCCTTGGCGTAACTGGTAAAGCTGCTGCCATGTGACCAAGAGGTCACGGGTTCGAGCCGTGGAAACGGTCTCTTGCAGAAATATAGGATGAGACAGCGTATGATAGACCCTTGTAGTCCGGCCCTTCCCTGGACCCCGTGCATAGCGGGAGCTTAGTGCACCGGGCTGTCCTTGCCCTTGCATTCTTTTTGAAATAGACTGAAAAGGAAATTAAGACACTTAAATTGAAACGGAGGGAATGGTGTGTATCTTGTTGATGGATCTTTTCTTCCATTGTATTCTATTTTTTAACTGAGTTTGTAGATGAGATAACTGTGCTATTATTAAATTTTTACCACGTTAGGGAGACATCTTCTGCTCGAATTGATCCTCAAGTATTTGGTTGATGCAGTTGCTAATGAAGCTGGTGCAAGCCAGTTTCAAGTCTAATGAGGTAGATTTGGTCATTACTTTGGTAATGTGGACTTTATGGACTCAATAGAGAGTGATAGGTCTAAACTATCAAAATAAAATCAGTAATTCATTCCTCAAAGTTAAAGGATTAGTAATCATTATCAGAAATCGGATTCGGTCTTATGCATACACGAGAAAGGTGATCAAAACATCAAGTAATGGGTTCTTTCTTTTATCACTCAGAAGCCTGGTAAGATGAAAGTCTCATGTCTGGTTTTGAATGAGAGTAAGAAGTGAGGAATCCTCTTTTCAACTTTGAATCTACCACCGAAATCATTGCTTTTTTTTGAAAATGGTAACAGGTATCGTTGACTTTCTTTCTGTTACTTTGAAAGTAGATGCTTCAGCTTTAGTCACTCGAATCTTCAATTTCAGCCCTAGGTGGAACCAATTGAAGTCAGTTACATCATAGTGAATTTGAGTCATGTTTCGTTTCATGTACCGTTAACTGCCGTTTGATAGGTTAGAAGTGTACTTAGATCAAATGTCCAAATTACAAGTAATTCCCTTCTCAAATTGACTTGAAAAAAGATAGATTGATGACATTAATTTATTGACAGTAATGTTTAATTTGGTGTTATCTTTTCAGCTTCATTTTTCATATCTGTAGCAATATTCATTTTTCTTCGTAGGAAAACATTAATATATCCTGTTTCCAGTTGGCATCTTGTAAATGTGTGGAACCTATAATCTGTCAGGTTTTGAGGTATTTCTTTGGAATCTATACAGGGTAGAGGGAAAACAATTCAATCTGTCAGAGGCTAAAGGATTTCAGATTTGAAGAGCATAGTCAAAATGCCAATGGAGAATGCTGAGCTTACTACAGAGCAGGTAATAATTTCATGCATAAGCACAATAAAGAAGCTACATTATACACAAGCACATAAAAAATAATGAGCAGTTTTGGACAGATAACTAGCTTGGATTATGAGTTTTGCTGCCATCATAGTGAACATGCATCACTTATCAATTAAAAAGAAATTCATACACTAAACAATCATCACAGGATTTAGGTCTCTTAGTCTTAGCAGTTAGTTGCTTTATCTTGTTTCCATTTACTTATCAAGAAAGTTTAGAATAGTTGTCAACATCAATAAAAGCTAATTGGAAAGAACTCCATGCATTAAATTATAGACGAATATACATTTGGTTGCCAATTTTTCTTTTATGTTGTTGTTGTTGGATTGGCTAAGGCGTGTATTTTGATTTTTGGTAGTTGAAGGCATGTCTTTAAAGGAGAAAGAATTCATTACCGTCAGGAGTTTCTTTTGTGGACTGTGTCTTTAATTCTTTTGGTTGTGGGGAAAGGGGGTGGGGGGAAGAAAAAAACCTGAAAAAATAAGTGATCAACCGGGTCTTTTTTGGCACTGCTGATTGTTTAATAACATTTTTATGTCTTTCTATTTCCTAAGGTTTTGAGCAGGGATATCCCATGGGAGACATACATGGCCACAAAGCTGATCACAGGAACAGATTTTCAGCTGTTGAGACGCTATGACAAGAAGGCAGAAAGTTACAAAGCCCAGTTGTTGGATGATGTAATATTTCTAAATCGAGCTGTCTTTAGCTATTAGTTACATTTTGGTTGACAACAAAGTCTTATTCTTGCATCTTGTACTTACGCTACTTGTTTCCGCCTAATCACTCTTGGAGTTTTCGGTAGATTTCTTCTAAATTACATTAGAAAAATGTCTAGATGTGGTAGTGTAAGTTTTACTTTTTGGCATGCCAATGACTAAATAGTCTATTACCTTCATTTTTCCGGAGTTCATTTGTTACTTTGAAATAGTCATTCATAATCGGCATCATCGAATTTTAGGATAAATGAAGTTTTAAACATTATCGAGCTTTTTCCAAGTTTTTCATATGGTCTATGTGGGAAATGGAGTTCTTGCAACTGCTGATTTCTAAGCATTCCTATTTATAGATTTCATTTTTGGGTGCTTGGTCAACCTCTCAAGCCTTTGATTGTCTAATCATGAGCTCAGTTTTGATACTCTTATAAAATGGACACAATTATTACAGGACGGTCGAGGGTATGTCCGCGTCTTTGTTACCATATTACATGACGTCTTCAAGGAAGAAACCGTGGAATATGTTTTGGCTTTGATTGATGAAATGCTTACAGGTAAATTGAGAAAATGTAACTTTTAAAAGGTCCTTTGATAAGTCGACTGATGTAACACTTATTTCTTGGCAGCTAACCCGAAAAGAGCAAGACTATTCCATGATAACAGTCTTGAAGATGAAGATACCTATGAGCCTTTCCTCAGGCAATACTCTTCATAACCTTTTTTATTAAATTTTTGGTTTGCAATCCTTTGAATGCAATCTGCTGTCCTTTATTTACAGTGGCGATGTAGAAATTGTTTTTCTTTCTCATGATATGCAGTTTGCATGCACCCCCTTACCTGTCTTCATCCTATGTCTACAAATATCGGCAGATGTTAACAAATCTACCTCCCTCTTTCTTTACATGTATATTATGTTATATATGTATCAAGTCATGCTATAATTATAGAAGATCACATCTGTTGTCAGCTAGCAGTATTTTAATTTTACGGTTCTGTAGTATATATGCAAGTGCACAAAATTGCAATATTTAGAGTCCCAAGGAAAAATTCTTAAACTTGTGTTCATTCATATCTTAATTCACTCGACCCACTTTCTCTTTTATTTGTCCCGTTCTACTCGATCTTTAGTATCTTTTAAGTTCCCTACTTTCCCTTTAGATTTGGTAAACTATTAGAAGATAACTTAAAATACGATAGCACACAAGCATTTCCTTTTTGAATGAAATTGTTATTAAGATTTCTTTTCCTAATGGAAATGTTGGTGTATAAAACAAAGTCAAGACACCTTTACCTCGACTCTATTGATACTACAGGCACACAGCTATTACTTTCCCTTCCACTGCTGAAGAAAGCATTGAGTTTATTAGTCATAATAAGCAGAGATTGTAAATCAGGTGATGTTGAAATGATAAATAGAAACACACACACACACACACACATATCTCTCTCTCTCTCTCTCTCTCTATCTATCTATCTATATATATATATATATATATATATATATATAAAGTTGTTGAAAAAAGGTGCTACTTTATTGTATCTCAGAATTCTCTGTTCTCCCCTTTTTCTGTCTTTTACCAACTATTAATCTTTATAAATCACCGAAGATTATGTACTCATTCTTTCCATAATATTCCTCTTCTCTTGCTAAAGATGAGTTTCATTTTCCAGATTGCTCTGGAAAGGTAATTGGTTCATACAAGAGAAGAGCTGTAAGATTCTGTCTTTGATAGTGAGGTAATAAGGTTATGAATCCCTCTCATGTCAATGATTTCAAATGACTCTGAAGATTTGAATGATATATGAACTGATAACTTGTGTTCCTATTAATTACAACTCCAGTGCCAGGCCAAAAGTTCAGAATGGTGTTGATGCTAATGGAGACGCCTCAGGTTCAAAGAAGAAACTCACTACCATCGAAGATGTTCTGACCGGCCTGGTTGATTGGCTTTGTGCACAGGTTTGTGTATATTCCTAGATTTTCCACTTTTTCTTCTTCCTCCGTCCCGCCAAACCTGCAATCTATATTGCTCGGACACTTCAAAAGTGCTGCTGGGTGCACGTCGTATCCTTCAAAAGTAGTGCATTTTTGGAGGATCCAACATGGGTGCGGCAGCATTTTGGAGAGTGCGTGCAACATAGCCTGCAATTACTGGGTTTGCAAACATTTCAAGAAGGATTCAGTATAAATGTCTTTAATTGTTTTGGAAGTACTTGATAGAGGGATAGTGTTCCAATAAAGGTCGTAAGAGAAAATAAGTGGTGAAAGGAAGTGGCCGATGGATGAAAGGCGCTAGAAGCCTAGGACGGTGAGGTGTGCGGACTAGTAGTTTAATGTGATGAAGCATTGATATAAAGTCATTGAGTAGGAAATCAAGCTTGTTTCCGGACCTCACAAGTCACAACAGGGTTTATGGCCTATTTCTTCACTTTCAATGTAAATAATTGAGGTCTCAGGTTCAAATCCCAGCTGAGACAAAAAATTCAAGGTGATTTCTTCCCATTTATCTAAGCCTTGATGGACAAAGTTACCTAGTACCTGTTGCGGGTGGGAAGTAGCAGGTATCCCATGGAATTAGTCGAGGTGCTCACAAGCTGGTCCAGACACTATGGTTATCAAAAAAAGAACTTTGATGAAAGGAGAAAGAAGCTTTTTGGAGTTTTAGTTTCTTTTTTTTTGGGGGGGGTGGGGGAGGGGGAGGGGGGGGTATGGATCCCACTTGTTCTTATTATCACACGGCCGATACTTAGCACTGTGTCGATCATGATTTTGATGTATCTATGCAGCTGAAAAAGCCTACGCATCCTACCCGTGGCATTCCCGCGACAATCAACTGCCTAGCAACTCTGTTGAAGGAGCCAGTGATTCGATCTTCATTTGTTCGAGCTGATGGAGTGAAGTTGCTTGTTCCTTTAATTTCACCAGCATCAACGCAGCAGTCTATCCAGGTTCTTTAATGCCACATATTGCATTAACTTTCATAAATTCTATTCATGTTGTACTAGCAAGTACCAGTGCTTGAGACGGTTCTGTATCTCATTCAATGTATCATGCAACTCCGGAAGCTAGACGATAAAAGAATAATTGTTTTCTTTTTTTCTTCCTGATTTTATTTTCTTCCTTAAAACAGCTTCTCTACGAGACATGTCTATGTGTCTGGCTATTGTCTTACTATGAACCTGCAATAGAGTACTTAGCTACTTCAAGGGCCCTCCCTCGATTGATAGAAGTTGTTAAAGGTTCAACAAAGGAGAAGGTGAGCTACTTTTGTTGCTTTATCCATAATATCAATTTCTACTCCCTATTTTATTTCATAAATTTGATGTTTTGCTTTCTACATTGATTTTCGTTGGTTCATCTCTGTTCATGGTCTGCGGTGTTTCTATAACTATAGGTCGTACGGGTCGTCATCTTGACTCTTCGGAATTTGCTTTCCAAAGGATCATTTAGTATTCTTATGGTAGACTTGGGAGTGCTGCAGATTGTTCAGAGCTTGAAAGCGCAGGCTTGGAGTGATGAGGTGATGAACCGTGTTTTTAATGGTTTATAATCTGATAGTATATCTTAATTTATCTCTAGATCATTTGCAAACAGAAAGCAGTTCCATCAAAAAATGAATTAAGAAAAAAACGAATGCCTCGCACTTGTTACATAGAGAAACAGTCGCTAAATATCATATTTCTGTTTCATTTATCTGCAAATTTATTGCTGTCTACAATCATCATTACATGAAGAGAGTCGCTATATTATAGCTACTTGCTCCATTCATCTCAGTGATTCGCTATATTTTGACAGTTTAACATGTTACTGTGTCGTTGAAGAATGAAATATTCTTTTACTTCAGACTCATAAAGTTAATTACCATATCTGTAGGATCTTTTGGACGCTCTGAATCAACTAGAAGAAGGAATGAAGGATAACATCAAAAAGCTGAGTTCGTTTGATAAGTACAAGCAAGAAGTCCTTCTAGGCCATCTTGATTGGTCTCCGATGCACAAAGATCCTATATTCTGGCGCGAAAACATAAATAGTTTTGAGGAGAATGATTTCCAGGTAATATGTTGTGAATTGCAGAAATTCCCAAGCTTACGTGTCTTTAAAAGGCTGTGAAGTTCGTGTTGCATATCAGCGTAAAATACAACCCTATCTTGGTGCAGCATTAACAAATGCTTTTTATCTGAAGAACCAGACGTTTCTGCTGGATTCTGTTGGTGTTCGATCTTTTACTTGCCTTTACCAAATTTATGTGCTACTCAAATCAAAAAGCTAGTTTTAAGTATTCATGTATTAGAGTAACTTCTATTAGTAGAGGTAAGCGGGTGGCTATAGAAGTGGTCATTATGGTAATATAATGTTGTTTTTACTTTAGAGAGTGAATCTTCGAATGTGTACAACAAAGTCGTTTCTAATACTATATAAGGGGTCATTTGGTTCAGTTCTGTGATACATCAGGGGATTATCTATCCCACCTCCTATGTGGGATAAGCTAATACTACCATTTTGGTATAAAATGTATTAGCTAATACGCACAACCAAACATGGGATAGCTGTAATCTCAAATTTTATACCGAGATTAGTATCCTTGTCCTGGTAACCAAATGACCCCTAAGATCTATATCGTCCTTGAGGGCTTTGATCTAGTAATAAGAATGCAGCACGTGATGTGTGGTTAGATGCACGTCACAAGTTCAAATTTTATCATAGACAAAGGCCTGGTATTTACGTGAAGGGTAGAGGAGTCAGTCCATTATCCACCGAGTTTCGAATCAAACACCTGACATGGTCTCGGGGATTTCTCGGTTATCATGAAAAAAATTATTGAGACTGATATCTTTTGTGTTGTGTTGCAGATCCTGAGGGTGCTCATTACAATTTTGGACACATCAAGTGATCCAAGGACACTTGCTGTTGCTTGCTATGATCTATCACAGTTCATTCAGTGCCATTCTGCTGGTCGAATCATAGTGAATGACCTCAAAGCTAAGGAGCGCGTAATGAAGCTGTTGAACCACGAGAATGCAGAGGTCACGAAAAATGCCTTACTCTGTATCCAAAGGCTTTTCCTAGGTGCAAAGTATGCTAGCTTTTTGCAGGTTTAGTTCTCATCGAAGGGTTTGATTGTTCAGACGATGGAAACTAGACATATCTTGTTATTTCATTGGAACAAAAGGAATTTGGTCGTGTTTGTGTTAATTTATTTGTTGTATCAGTATTCGAGTATTGTATCTAAGGTGTCCTCCGGATGAGATTCTCATTCCAAATAATATTTACTAGTTAATTTGATTTCTCCCTCCAATAAAGAAGGTTTGTATCGACTTGTTTATCGAACAAGGGAATTGTTTTGTGATATATACTATCTGGAAATTGTCCATTGAACAACTTATTAATGTGAAAATTTTGCAGAATCAATCTGTATTACTTATCAAGGCTTATAGTGTGGTGATATTATAGGAGTCTTTTGCACAATATGTGGGTTCAATTCTCACTGTTTTTGTTCTCCTTTTCCTTTCTTGATCCTCTATGTTATAGGGGGGGAAAAAGACGTAATATATAAACATGCCCTCAAACTTGGCCTCTGCTGGTAAGTATGCCCTCCAACTTTGGGTGTGAACAAGTAGGCACCTCAACTTTGTTTTTACTTTGTCAGTTGAACACTCCAACTTGCAAAATGATCATCTAAATACATCCATAAGCATAATGTATGTGCCACGTCAGCATTTGTGTTTACGTGTTCAACTTTGGGTTCATATCTTAGTGTTTTTGTTCTCTTTTCCTTTCTTGATCCTCTATGTAATAGAAGAAAAAGAAATTGCTTTACTTGCATGGAATTGTTTCATCTCCTGGTGGAGGAGGAAATGGAAAATAGAGAGAAGGAAAAAAATATACCATAACAATAACATACCCAGTGTAATCCCGCATGTGGGGTCTAGGGAGAGTACAATATATGCAAACCTTACCCCCTATCTTGATAAGATAGAGAGGTTGTTGTCATAAACCCTCGGGCCTCGGCTCAAGGATATATGAAAAAAACAATAGTAACAAGTAGTAACGACAAGATAATAGGAAATCAAAGCAGAAGCAACAACAATTAGTAATAGAAATCTATGAGGAGGAAAATACAAAACTAACACTAATACTACTAGTAAACTACAGAAAAGCATGAAGATATATCTCATAGTGAATTTCTCTTTCAAATTCATTCACTCATTGTATTCCGACGATGTCCCCTGGGCGAAAGGAGCCACCATTCTCTCGCTCGCCACTACTAACGGGGTCTCGGTGGATTTCCCTTCCTTTAGCTACTAAGATGTTTCAGTTCGCTAAGACATATTTAAAGGGCCTAAAGTAATTGTCAATTTGGGTTTAAACAGAAAAATGAAATAATGAAGTTGAGCGACAAGAAAATATATTTCTTTTTAACTTTTGCAGGAATTAATGACGATTAAATTCTATAACACTGGGGGATATTTCACTCCTTTTTGGATCCTTAGATGTATTATCTGTCTTCTCTTTGTTCCTACTTATTTGGAATTTAACATTAAAAAATTTATTTTCCTTGGAATATTCAAATATGATATGAGTGTTAAAGTTGGAATCTCATTGCCAGTCAAAAATATTGATTAACAAATTTGAATGACAAAGTTTCTTTATAAAGAAAGGCATGAAATAATAAAAATAATCAATAAAAAAGTTACTATTCAGGGAAAAAAGGAGTAATACGTTCAAAAAATCTAAATATAGATAAAAAGGATTTTATTTCATGATAAGCCGAAGCAAACATTCCTCAAACGAGAACTACTTGAACATTCTTTAAAACTAAAGTAACTAGTAACTACTCTAGCATAATTATTTATTTTTATCAAATTAAGAACCTAAGAAAAAACCTAAAGATAATTAATAACCTAAAGAAAAATATGTGATCAATAAGATATTGATCCAATACTTCTCTTCATATCTTCAATTAATTCTTCTCTCCTTTATCTCCTTTAGGTGGAGATGGAACAGGTGGATGCATGAATGGCCATGGATGACGATGAAACCATGGATGAGGAAACTTATAACCACCAGCAGGCATGGGTGGATGCGGGAATGGCCATGCATGATGAAAACCGCCAGCTGGCATTGGCGGATGAACGAACGGCCATGTATGTGGATGATGAAACCATGGAAAATGTGGATGGAACCATGACGATGAATCAAATTTTTGCGTAGCTTCTACGTTCTCAGTTGCAAAACATAGGTTGAGAAGTAGGAAAATGCAAATGAGAAAAGTGAGAAAACTTTTCTTAGCCATGTTTAATAATAACTAAGAAATTTAGGGTTTGTATTCTAAAATGAACTGTGAAAGTAGCTATGGTGAGGGTTTATATAGGGTTGTAAATGAAGAGATTTTTAAGTATTAGGAGAATTATTAACTTAATCGGATAATTGATTCTTTGATTTATGTTAATCATAACTTCTTAAGTGAAGTTTGTGTATTTACAGAGTTCTAGAAATACATTTAGCTTGAAGATTTCTTTATATCTTCAAACTCTTAATGTGAAAATATAAATAAATAAATTTAATAAAATGAGGATTTTTTGGAATCA
The DNA here is from genome assembly GCF_001879085.1 of Nicotiana attenuata. Lineage (NCBI taxonomy): Eukaryota > Viridiplantae > Streptophyta > Magnoliopsida > Solanales > Solanaceae > Nicotiana > Nicotiana attenuata. The sequence goes on from NW_017674550.1 coordinate 42,589, forward strand.
ACTTTTACTAGTAATCGACTATCCATTTATATGAATATACAGTTTATTTTAATGCGATAGCTATTTATTTCCCATTTGTTGCTTACTTTTAATCCTTTGCTAGGTTAAATCAATTATAGACTTCAACTAATATGCACGTGTTTTTGACTAAATATTTTAATCATAAAATCGATAATGTATTAATCTCTTTGTTTAAAAATTTAGGAACAAATATGTTATTTGATAGCATTATCCTAAAGTTTAAAATCATAAAATTTAAATCCTGCTTCTACCTCTGGTTGTCAAGTAAGACATCCGATATGGAGACTTTTAATTTTATCACAAATCTAAATTTTATGATTTGTGTGAATCATAAGTGAAGTTTAGTATAAACAGAATTCTTGAACCAAATAAAATTTTGTCAATCATAAGCTAAGCTTATGATTTCCCCATCATTGTGTCAAAACATTTTTGTAACATTCCGAAATTAAAGAGTTTTACATAAATTGAAACAGAGAGAAGTACTCAATTTTGCTCTCTAACAATCCAAAAACCATTAAAAGAAAATGAGAAATTTTCATAAAGCACTATCTTTTAGTGGTAATTAGCTATCTAGCTATAGATATCATTTGCTATATTACGGATTATAGATACGTTTTCTGTTGTTATAAGATGTATTAGATATATTTAAGCTACTGTATTCATGAATACAGTAGCAAAAATAAGCGTGAATCAGGGAAGTCCAGCTAATGAGTTGTTGTATTCGACTGTATTCATGGCGTGAAACATGGGATTACAGCTGGACATATTATTGTATTCGATTGTATTTGACTGTATTCACGGCGTGAAATAGGGGATTACACTGTTTTTAAACGGAAAGTAAATCAATTAACATAATAGACTCCTATTATAACTCAACAAACTCAATTATAACACACAAAATTTATATTTCCAGTTATAAAAAAGATTCTCAACCGAAAAATACCCCAAACACATAGCAATCTTCAGAGAAATTATATAATACATCTGAATACATACATTATATTAATTAAAAAAAAATATGAATACATTCATGGCATATAACGAGACAGTGAATACAATGAAATACATAGAATACAGCGGGATACATTGAAATACAATAAAAAAAAGACAGTGAATACAATGAAATACATGGAATTCGACGAGATACATTGAATTACAATGAAAAAAAATACAATGAAATACATAAAAATACAGCGTGATACGTTGAAAATACATTAAAATATATTAAGAGAAAATCAAGTTGCTCAGCCCCAAACTCCGTCGTTTTTGTTCAAGAACAAACCCTAATTTCCAGCGAATCCGCCGTCGAGCAAAAACCCTGAATCTCACTGAGCCGAAATTCGGATCTACATAGACAGCAACTTTTGAGAGCAGGTCGATGACAAGAGCTTTGTGCAGTTAGACCATGAAGTTTTGCCAAAAGAAGACCAGTAAATCGGCTATACTGTTTATGCTTTCTTCTCTTTAGTTTATCTTATTTTGCAACGTGACTTCCTGTGAATTGAAAACGAGGATGAGAGACACGAAACATGGGATTTCTCAGCGTTCCTTTTACCACCGTGATGAGACATCGTGAACTTGAAATCACCGTTTGTGACTAATCGTAGGTGATGTGGGTGAGAGCAATTTTGAGATTGAGCATCGTCTTTTCAGGGAATGGGGGAAGAGAATGGCATGTATCAAAGTAGAGGGAGAAAGAAAATAGTGTAATTGAATAGCGTATTTAGTGGTTTAGGGGTAGGAGGTAATCAAAATTAGATATTTTGCTATAAACATTAAAAGGTATCTATAGAATATAATTTTTTTAAATGGTATTTATTTAAAATAAATAAGGTGTTAACCTTTGCTATAGGAGGTAAAAATTCC
>NW_017674550.1:44695-50843 GCF_001879085.1 Nicotiana attenuata
AATGAAACCAAGATTATGTAGCTTTATAATTATTAATCAATTCTCTGTGCCTCAATCTCGAACAAGATAAATCATAGTTCATTTTAATACTAATAATGTCTTTAATAGCAAATTAAGGGTTCTCGAATTGACAAACAATAGAAAAGAAATAGTTATAAAATTGCATATAGCAGTCTATCTCCTTAAGTTCCAGACAATCAGCAGAGGAAACATGTTACTCTATATATATATATATATATATATATATATATATATATATATATATATATATATATCACTCTTAGGCGCTTAGCTAGCGTTTGAACATAGATTTGATTGAAACTTGAACAAAAAAGTTTTTGAAGTTGTATTAAAAAATAATTTTTGGAAGTTGAGGTTGTGTTTGGACGTGCATTTTATTTGAAAAAACAAGGCTTAAAGTTTCGTGAGTGGAAGAAAAAATTTCATCGAAAACCTAACCTAAACCATATTTTCGGGACTTGAAAATAAATTTCAATTTTTTTCCAAAAACTAATCATTTCCATGAACAAACAATAATTTAAAAAAAAAATTGAACAAAAAAGTTACCAAAATCTATGACCAAACGGTAACTGAAATAGCTCTGCAATTCAATTTGAAAAGCACAAAAGTCTCCTTTTTCATGTATTAGATACAACAACAGTTCCCTAGTTTCTATAGGTCAAACCTAACTAGAAAAGTTACAATTCCCTCCCAAATTTGTACAACAACAACTATGTCTCAGTTCAAACAAGTTGAGATCGACTATATAAATCCTCAACGATCATGTTCCCAAAGATATGATGTGATTTAGTTTTAGCTCCAAAGCCGAGATGCACGCCACACGTTTCAGTACTTGTCCTTCTACTTTCTAAGTACTGCATGTAGCGTAGTCAGAATTTTCATTATTTGAAGTTGAACTTGTGTATTGTCCAATGTAATATGCAACAATGTTACTGTAAATTTCTTAAGTACAGGGAAAAGGAGTGGTTTTATTCTTGAAATTTTAAGGCTTTTGGTCTTGAATTTGTTTGAGATTTTATCACATGTAGGCTATAGACATGTTTGATTTATGGGAAATTTAGTGGAAATGATGATAGAATATGTGATAAGAAAAGGGAATAAGAGTTTTTCAAGGGTTTTAGGGTCTTTGGTTTGGAGGGAAAGTTGGAGTTATTTATAATCGCATTTCACTGATGCGACTTGTAAATTTATAAATCGCTTATTCTATGTCTCATTTATAAATTATTTTACACCCCTACATTTACTTGAGAAATCAAATTCCCCTCTTAACTTTGAACAATATACACTTTCTCCCTGATATCTCAATGGACCTTAAATGTCCATTTTACCCTCTAAATTATTACTTTTTGATCTTTTTTTCCCCTCTTTATTAACATAGATTCTTATTAATCTATGTTATCAGACTTAGAGAAAGCATTATTTTACTCTGTAAATAGTTGTAATGCCTATAAATGAAGTAAATTACCAATAATGGAAATAAAAGTTTCCTCTTGCATTTATATTCTAGATTCTTTGTTCGATTCCCTCTTTCTTCCGTTCTTGCTTTCCTCTTCTTTTTATTACCCTTCCTGAGCCGAGGGTCTATTCTCCCCAGACCCCACCTGGTGGGAACATACTAGATTTTTTATTGTTGTTATTATTGTTGTTGTTGTTTTATGTTCGATTCCATAAAGTTTTTGGACGAAAGAAATGTTGATTGTTGCCCTAAATTCCTTTCTTTTCTTCCTTTTATTTTTTGTTTTGTTTTTTGTTGCTGGCAAAATTTATTTTAGTGAGAGTGGAGGTGAATAGTTAGAGACTATTTTGAATTTCTTACATTTTTGTTTTATCTTTTATAGAGGAATTTCTTACATCTTTATTAGTTCACTAAATGATAATAACAACTACTCAAGGTGGTCAAAATTAAGGAAATGGTCCCGATAGATCTTTATTTTATTTATTTTTTAAATACTAATATTTGTATATATTAATAGAGCAGTATATAGGTCGTTCTGAAAACCATATTTAGAAGTGGTCTTTATTTTTACATGCTGAAAATTAGGGGCGTACAAACCGAACTGGAAAACCGCACCAAACCGAGAAGTCAAACCAAACCGATTAAAAAATCCGACTAGGTTTGGTTTGATTTGGTTTGGTATTGAATAAAAAAACTCGAACCAAACCGACATAGAAATATATAATTTTTATATATACTTTTAAAATTTTATATAGAATTTTCTTTAAATGTTTAGAATTATTTGGGATTCTCTTGCGGGATATAATATTTAATAGTATATGAAGTGCTCCATATTTATTAATCTTAAATAATGGGTTGTATGATTACTTTCTCATCAAGTGCCACTGAAATAGGTCAATCTCTTTGTTCTTCCCTATTCATATCATATGTTAAGATCTATTAAATTCTTACATCTTTTTCGAATGTGAAGTGATTATTATTATTTAGGTATCATATCGATTTTTATGTTTAATTACTAAATTTGGTTAACCTTGAAAGTGTACATCAACGAAAAATTATTGTCAGACAACTAAAAAAATAACTATTATGTGTTACTAAGAAAATTCTCCCATAAGAATATTTTAATAGATAATATGTTGGCAGAATAGGCTAAATGGCACTTATACTTGTGCCACTTTGTCATCCCGGTCCCCAAACTTGATGAAGTTTCATCTAGACACCTCTACTCGTTCAAAAGTAATATTTTAAACCTCTCTGACCATTGACCAAGTCTATGTGGCAACTTAATCGCTGAACCGGTCAAAATCGTGTATTTCACGCATATAAGGAGCGTGAACGTAAAAAATTTATGATTAAAATAAGGAAAAAAGAAAAAGAAAAATTCAAAAAATCAAATTAGAAAAGAAAGAAAAGGCCAAATAGGTGATTTTTCTCTTTCTCTTATGTTCTGTCGCCCACCAAGGACGCCCCCCTCCCCCTTTCATTGTCTCCCTCCCTTCTTCACTTTGCTCCTCTTCCCCCATTTTAACCCAAAACCCACAGCAACGGTACCCTCCCCACCATATCTTCATCCAAACAATGACATCCCTCGTCGCTATAGATCCAAAACATGTACCAGATTTGCATCAATTTTTGGAGTTTTTTTTCTCACACCTCATTCCCTACTATGGAAGATAGCCTTTGCAAAGAAAAGAAATAGAAATAGTGAAAGAAGATCGCCGGTGAAACCTATTTTCTAGTTTTCTTGTAGTGAAATTTTAAAAAGTTTTGGGTGATGTTGGTCTTTTGGATGGTCATTATTGATGGCCGGTTTAGCTTTTGGTGGTTGATTGGTGATGCTATGGTGGAATGTTGGCTTTGAAGAAGTTTTGTAGGTGAAGGATGGTCGAAGAGGGGTCGCACACAGTGATGGTTAGGAGATTTTTAAAATTTGTGAATGGAGAATAAAAATGGTGAGGGAGGAGGAAGATGGAGCAAATGGTGGAACAAAAGAAAAGGAAATGAATAATTTTAATATAATGTGAAAAATAAGTTAATAATGATGTGTAACAAAAAATTTGACGTGGCCACTGATGTGTCATCCATGTCAGAGATTTGAAGAACACGCGAGGTGAGAGGGGTTTAACATATTGACTTTGAACAACTATAAGTGTCTGGATGAATCTTCTTTAAGTATAGGGACCGGGATAACAAGTACAAGTACCTACGAGGCTATTCTGCCTTCAACTTCAATTCCTAAAAAATTGCGTAAGAAGGAAAATGTATCTATTTTTGTTATGAAAATTTTTTCTTGAAATTTCTATTGTTACTTTGATCCTTTTAGATATGTTCCTTAACCTTTTTCTTTTATTTCACAGTATCAAAATAATTCTTTTACTAAAAACAAAGAAAATCCTAAACGTAAATAAAAAATTATCTTTTCAAGAAGGTACAAAGTTCTCCTCAATGTATTAGTAATTCCTAACTTAAATAAAAAAAGATATATACTGAGTGTAATTATAATTTTATCTAATATAAAATATACTTACGAAAGTAAAATAAGTCCATCTACAAGTAAAAAAAAGACATTCCTAAATCTCTCACATAAATAAAGAAAAGTAAAAAAAGAATGCATTCCTAAAATTCATAAATAAGTAAATGAGAAAAGTATGTTTTCAAGAAGAAATTAGATTTTGTTCAATTCCTAAAATCTAAGTTAAATAAAAGAGAAAATTATCTTTTCAACTGTAGTGAAATTGTAATTAAAGAGAAAATATTTTATTAAAAAGGAAATTCTAACTACTTTTGTTATGGAATTTTTTTTTTTTGGGAACACTGATCCGTATCAAAGCAAAAACTTAAGGAGACTTTTCTTAACCCCTTTTTATTTACATTTTGAAGTTTAGATGTTATGTTTTTACTTTAAATACAATTTAGTAATTTCTTAAAAAATATGAAATTCATTTAATTTGATGTAAAGAAACACACCATCCTCATCTTTATATAAAATTATATTTAACATTAATTTCTCGCTAAAACTAAGAATATTATCATTCACAAAATTATTTATGGATAGGATATGTTCATTAATAAATATAAAACTTTTGAACAATACTATTGATTTATGTACACTTAAAATGCAGTTGTTAAGTGTCATTCCCAAAGTATTTCTAATATTTTTATTTTATTTGAGTTAAATAGTATAACATATATGAACATTGGATAATTTAAATTTAATTGCAGTATTTATTAAAGTAGTATTTGTATTTTTGATACATAAATTTTATAGAAAGCATTTCTGAATAAAGGGAAATGGACATCCATCTATCTATATCTATATTATATTAAAAGCACGAACACCCTTAGCGAAATGTCGTTCACCTTTTTTACCCTTTAAAAATATGTCTTACATTGGATAAAATTGTAAATCAAAAAACTTTCCTTATATTTCGGAGTTCNTAAGTTGGTGGGGGCATTTGAAACTATGTGGTTTCTCATCAATTATGAATACAAGGTCTGCAGGAATAACAGTTGGCTCTTCGTTAGTAAAATTCCTCATTCCTTATAGCATGGTGCTATAGTGGCTTGATTGCGTATCTTCATCAAAACAGAAAAGTGTCTCTCACTGAAATTTACCACATGTTGTGTATTGATTCTCTCTTATATAATACAGGAATTTAGGTGGTCGGAGTACTTTACTTCATATTAGTATTAGTATTTGTTTATCTGCACCGCATGATTATTATTTTTTGGCTTGAATATCTTCTTTCTTCTTTTTTAGTGCTAGAAATTCTTGTACACTCTTTGTTTTTTCTTTGTTTTGGGCGTTGGTTACTGTGGATGTGACTCAAGGAATATATATATATATATATATATATATATGTATATGTATATATTTGCTAACCAGAGAAGTTTATTATATTGCAGGAATTTAAGAAGTGTTATTAAGGACTCAAGGAATACAGATGTTGAAAAATAAAACTGTCTCAGTGACTAGAAATTAGTTTATTATTGCTTTCATTGCCATAATTTCTCGAGCATGTGCATAAAAAACGTTTGGTTTTGTCATTTTTTTGCCTTTTATCCTTTTTATATTGCTATTTTTAAAAATTCAAAAGTCACCTCCATTTCCTTTTTTTCCCCATTAAAAACGCTTAAAAATCCAATCCAAACGAAATTGATTAGTCTCTACAGAAGCTGTTACCTTCTCCAAACTCTCAAAAATCAATCATTATAGAAATTTTGGTGCTTCCAGGGTTCAATCAACGAAACTACTTCCATGTGTGGGATTCTACAGGAAGTTATCTTCTTTTTCGGAGCAACAAAAATAATAATTAAAAAAAAACCTCAAACCAAGGTATCAAACATTATCAACAAGAAATTCTTGAATAGATTGCCGTTATCCCTTTCAAAAGTCCCTAGAACAAGATCGTTTAATCTTCGACCAAACTTTAATGTTCCAAAGCTTTGTGCCGCTTTCTCAAAGAAAAAGAAGTTATTTTTCGTTATGTCCGCTCAACTATATACATAGAGAAGCAGGATAAAAGGGAAGCAGGGAGCGGGTATGAATCTATATATATATATATATAAAGCTGGGCAATCAAAGAGCTTATGTGGCAGGCCTCACAAGCCAGGAAATCTATTTTCCAATTTTCTCAGATTTTAGCCATTTTCGGTTTTTCTCTTCCTTCA
>NW_017674550.1:51333-51607 GCF_001879085.1 Nicotiana attenuata
CCCATTTCATTATATCTCGTGGTAGGCGTACCACCCGCTCCCATTTTATTATATCTTGCCTACCACCTGCTCCAATTTCATTAAATCTCGTGGTAGGCGTACCACCCGCTCCCATTTTATTATATCTCGTGGTAGGCGTACCCCCGCTCCCATTTCATTAAATCTCGTGGTAGGCGTACCACCCGCACCCATTTCATTATATCTCGTGGTAGGCGTACCACCCGCTCCCATTTCATTAAATCTCGTGGTAGGCGTACCACCCGCTCCCATTTCA